>NC_057807.1:127276626-127286247 GCF_018294505.1 Triticum aestivum | reverse complement strand
GCTTTAAAAGAAATGCCACAGTCGGGCGCCTGAGCGACACCACATAAAAGGCTTTAAAAGAAATGCCACAGTCGGGCGTCTGAGCGACACCACATAAAGGGCTTTAAAAGAAATGCCACAGTCGGGCGCCTGAGCGACACCACATAAAGGGCTTTAAAAGAAACAATCATAGTGAATATCCCGGAGGTAGAACCATCCCAGAGATACTCGATAATAACAATAATATCACGGGTTAGTCAACAACAATAATAATAATAATTATCACAAGTCACAAGTAGTAATTCCAGTTCTGATTTAACAGTTTCACCTCCGAAGACCGACTCTAAGACCGACACTTGACCCATCCCAGACTATAGTCCTTAACCATGGACACGGCTATTCGAATAGGTTTAATCTCTGCAGAGGATGTACTCTTTACCCACGAGTAACGGATTCCTTTAGTCCATCGGGACTAATTCCGTCTACGATCTTTTAAATGAAAACGCACCTGACTTGCACACACCAGCTTAACTCACCGGTGTCTGGAATCACCCATGACACTCGTTAAGCAAAACTCTAAGTGGGGAGGCTACAACCTCGATTAGCATGGGATCACAAAATTTATACCGCGCGCAAAACTGGGGAAGCTACCCCCTCGGCTACAACCGAAACACCCATGCCCCCTGACCGGATGACTGGCTTTAATCCATGGCCTTGGTACCCTCATCCCGGCCCCTCTGTACAGTGTGTGCTAGAAAGGGGTTGACAAATTACTGAACCGTACTCTACTTGTTGTAGAGATGAGTGGTAGTACGAAGCAAGTATGGGGGTTACTGGCACAAGACTCGATCTACGGTCGACTCAGGAGGTTTAAGTATTTCCCTGCATGATTAGTATAACGAAATATAACTCAACCAACAGAGTCATCGCTCATTATACCTTACCATGCCATACGGGACATAACTGTCCTGACGGAGACCGACGACAAACTCATGCCTACCCAAGGCAAAGGTTTTTCCCGGATTCCCTCCGGTATGCATGCAAGGCACATGAGGATGATTATCATCACAATTGTGTTCATTTCCAACAGCATGGAAATCAATAACATGCACCCATGCATATGATCATATCACATGAAATGACAAGTTCCTCCAAAGTGAGGTGATGTTATAAATGTGTCATCGAACACACAATAATATTATGCCGGGGTTCCGAATGCTTGCCTTCAATGTGTGGAAAGGCAGGGTGCACTCCAAAACATTTGAATGCTTTCTCCTCTCTCCAAAATCGTAATTAAAAGTATTTTTGAATCAATATATAGTTTTAAAACAGTACCAAAAGGTTGTCTGAATTTTTTTGAAATAAATCTTAAAATAAACTAGATCAAATTTGAGAGAGATGGGAAAAAGAATCATTTCACTTGGAGTTGTATTTAAAAAGTTATAGGCAGTCAAAGTTGTGGTCAAAATCTGTTTTAAAAAAATATATAAAATAAAACGCTTCAGACGGAATACGTTTTCGGTGTAGGGAAAACGTACTGGGGAGTTGTACGCCTTCACTTAAACACGTGGCGGCGGGGTGGGTCGCTGACAGTGGGTCCAGAGGGCCCACTGGTCAGGTTTGACCGGTCTCCCCCGCCTCCTTCCTCCTCTGGCCGAACAAAGGCGGGGGCTCCGGCGATCGTCGCCGGCGATTGGCGGCTCCTCGCGGGGCCCCGAGGGCGGGGATGGATCCGCCACTCCAGGGCGGTCCTCCCGGTGGTCGCCAGGTAGGTGGGGACGGAGGGAGCTGCCGGTGGCGAGCTTTGCGGCGGAGGAGGCTTCGGGTGGATTTGAGGTCCTGGGCTATGGTGGTTCTCGAGCGGTTCTGAGGTGTTGGGCGGCTCCGTAGGGTCATGGGGAGGGGGATGGAAGCACGGGAGGGGTCTGGGGGCTTCGGCCTTGGCCGTATTTTGCCGGAGCAAGGTGGCGGCCGATCTTGCTGGAGTTGGGGAAGACAGCCCCTTTCTCTCCAACGGACGGCAACGGGGCACTAGAGGTACGGTGTGAGGCTGCTCGTGAGCCTAGGCAGTCGAGAGGGCTTTATATAGCCGGCGAGGTCAGTTCCCGTGGCTGCGGATAAGCTTGCCGGCGAACCGCCTCACTGTTTGCGGCAGGGTGACGTGGAGGAGGCTAGCGGGGTCGGGAGGGCGAGCGGATGAGGACGGCCTGTTCACGAGGGCAGCTGGCGAACGGAGGAGGCTCAGGCGGCGCCGACCGTGACAGAGGCGTAATGCGGACGCCGGCGTGCCGCCAAGAGGGCTCTGGTGGTGGCGCTGTAGGACGCCAGGGCGGGCTGGCGTGTTTTGGTGGGAAGGGGAGCGCGTGGCATGGTTCTGCAGTGTGGGCCAAAACAGGGGCGCAACGCGGCGGCTCGTGTGCGCGGCTGCAGTTGGTGCGCTCTGGGCGCGCCCAGTGCACGCCCACCATCTGTTCAGCGATATGCCGTGGCCTGCTAGGTGGCTTGGTTGGAGCTGGGGATTAGCAGTTCTAGTATAGGGGTAGTTAGGATGCTAGTGGACATGCTAGTTTGATCAGAGGTGCAAGTTCACAGTGCAATGCCAAAATACATGTCAAAGCGGATCATGCCCATAAGGTGTTTGACAAACTGCCAAGGGCACTTAGGCATTTCTTGGAGTGGCCAAAATCTCCAGATGGTGGTCTCATTAGATGCATAAGGAGGTGGTGAAGTTAGTTTGTCAAAATCAGAAACTTGTTAGAGCAAGTTTTGCAAAACTACAATTCTGTATAGAAGTTAAATGGCATTATTCTATGAACCAAAAACATGCCAATGGTTGCATGCTCCTCGACTTAGGGGTTTAGCATGGAGGACTAAAAGTAGGGAAAAGAATATAGGGCCAAAGAGCAAGAAAGAATATGGTTGCTGTACAAACCATCATGTTGGACCAGAATGGAGATGAGGTTCATTTACTCAAAAATTTCAAAGAACAACCCTGGATTTTTGCATATAATGGAATCATATGCTCCTACTGACATCTCAAAATTTTGGTGGAAGCTAGAAACAAATATTTAAAAGGGTTGTAGTGCAAAACTGCCCACTGGACCAGAGAAGGAAAACAGGTGTAGAGCTAAAAATATGAAATGAAAAAGATATATTAAGGCATAAAAGTGATTTAGAGATATCACATGACATCTCCAAATTTTGGTTGGATTTTTAGCCAAATATATCACATGGTTGTAGTTCAAAAAGAGCTCCAAAATTTAAAACAACTCATTTTAATGAATAAAGTTCAGGGTGAAGTAATTTAATAAATAATTCTACTGATTAAGAAAATGCTATACAGAGAGCATGGAAGTCCAATATACTTTGGAAAGCTCCACTAGGAAAAAGATAAAACTCCTTAACAATAAAAGCAGAGTTTCTGAAATCCATACAAAAATCCAGAATGCAAAATTTTAAAACTCGTGGCAGAATTTTAATAACTAAAACCTTGTTAAATTTTTTTGGGGTGTTACAATGTAATTGTTCTATCTCTCATCCTTACCTTATGAATACGACTGCCTATTCATTGTTACAAATTTAGAATAGATAGTATGTCTATAACCACACCATTGCTATATGTTTCTCTCATTTCCTAGATTTTTATGACCACACATGTTACTGTTAGAGTTGATATGAGGACAATTGGCATCTAATGAATGTTAGAATAGATATTATGAGCATAACCTCATGATTGCTATATGTTACTCTCATTTCCAAGATTTTTATAACAATGCATGTTATTGCTTAGAGTTGATATGAGAACAGTAATCAGTGCTATGGTAGAATATGGGTCGGCTCTGTCATAGTTGTTTTCCTCTCATTGTTACATGATGTTTGAACCATGACATATTGCTAGAATATGAAAGCCATTGGCTTATTTGTTGAACTTGGGGTATGATTATGACCACGACATTGTAATTCTCTGTCTATGATATGTGTCACTGTTATAATAATCTTAATTCCACACATACTCTGAACCTGATTGTTTATTTTTGTCCTTTTGGTCTCCAATTTGAATTGTTGCAGCAGACACAAATGCGCTAGCCTTCATGATTCCAGGACCTGGAATCATACCAGCCGATGGGTGGTGGTTTATCGCTCATTCAGCTGACGGCGGTCATTTGAAGCTCATTCGCACGTACCAAATAGACCAAACCATTACCTCAAACCACATGCAGTGCAATGCCTGGGGCATTCATGACATTGATGGCTATGGCTTCTCCGTGTTCGAGAAAGATCCTAGCTCCGTTGGGCCAGCCGTATCGACTGGAGGCGGGTTTACAGCCTCGACAACCACTCCATGTTCCTCGGGCTCAATTATCCAATCATCCAACCAATCATCGATCATATCACCAGCGATGATTACCGTGCTATGCAACTTCCATTCGCTAGGGGAGTTGTGTTTACACATCATACCATGGGTTTCATGAATCACCATATCCAGAGATTCGTCGACACGGCTTGTTGCCAGATAACCTTCAGTGTGGGAAAGGCATCAAGCTTCCATGCGATGGATGGCTTTTGCAAAATCCGACATGCGGCGATGTGGTTCATGCCAACAGCAAATAAGCACAACTTGATTCGTACTGATATCTAGACTGAGCCATGTATTATGCTGCTGTAGCATGACCCTCTTTTGTTAGATATTATGTATTGTTGTTTGTTTGAAGCACTCCTCTGGTTTGAAGGATAGATACCTTTCTGGGATCAAGTGCATCCTAACTCACCTGCATAGGATGTACTGATAATGATGATGGAGATGTTGTGCAGGCCAAAGTGAGTGCTGACGGCACGAGATCTGACCCTCTCATTGATTTGTTCATACCGACCATCGACAGCGAGCACGACATATGCTACACCCATCCTGAGAAACTTCCAGGTAAGACACCGATCGGCCGTCTACTTGCACAAACATATTCCTTTGTTTATAGCTCTATTTTTCCTTTTAGACGCAGACCTAGTGAAGCAATTACAATTTGAAAGTTAATAAAAAGTGAAACAAGTGAATACAGCATACCAAAGATGTTATGAAAATGCCAACTATGTACACTAAAACTTGTATTCGACAATACTGCAGGTATCACACTGAGTGGCCTAAGCAAGCATTTCTTCCAGCGCAATTCCAGGGCATTCAAAAGGGGCAGGTGGACGCATCGCAAGATACAGTCGGAGTGTGGCATGCACGCGATGTGGCACAAGACCGGCAATACATGCTGGTGATAGTCAACAGCCGGCAGACGGGCAGCAAAAAGGTTCTGGTGCTGCACACCAACAAGAACTTCGACTAGCAGAGGACCAACTGGGTGATGCACCTATACACCTCGGGTACCTAGAGCAAGAGAAGGAGCGGGAGCTGGTCCTCAGCAAGATTTTCTACCAGATGAACACTAGGGCCAGGAGTAAAGAGATTATAAGTTAGTTTGGTATTGATACTTGTACAACCCTATCGTCCACAAGTTGGTATTGTTGTTAACGATCTTTTGGTATGAACTTGGCATTTGCTTCCAACCATCATGCCGAGGGTCGACGTGGATATAAAGCTGAGTCATTTGTTTTGAAATGAATTTTCAAGCACCTGATTTTTATTTGATGGGTAGCATAAGCACATGCCGTTTGAATTCCTAGTTCTCCAAATTTTTCGAAACAAGTGCATGCACTTATTATCACGATGAAAAAATAATATCCCTGCTGAATCCCAGTTATTAGTCTGTACTTGCAGAATTCTCTTGTTTATTGAGCAGGTATACTGTTTTTTTCAGGTCGAGCAAGTTTCAACTGGGCTGTAGACTGCCCAGGCTTGGTTTTGTTTTTAACAGGCCCAACCCATGACGACAATGGGGCACAAAGATCCAGCAGGTATCTACTGGCCTCTGGCCCGCCAGCGTTAGTTATATTTTGTCTTACAACATCCGCAGATAGTTTTTCTACTGAATCAAACACACAACCCAGTTCTATTTTCCTCTTGAAATGCATGTCCTACATCTGTTTTCTAATCTGTAACTATAGTTTTCATATACACGTATCATTATATTGAAAATACATAAAATTCTCTTTTCATATTTACATCCTTATTTTTGTTGTTGTTTTCCCTCCCAACGCTGATTTTTTTACCACTGGTTTTCCCTTAAACCAACTCAATTGCCCCACGTCTTATTTGCTTACAAAAACAAAATGATTTTTTTGGCAAATCAATAAGTTCTTAAAAAATCTTTATCATTTAGGGATTACAACACTTCAGACTCCACAGAAATATTCATCATAAGGTTGAACTTTTTGACCGTGGTGCTGGGCAGAAAATGGGTTGTAATAAATTACTTAAGAATTAGCAAATGGGCTGCAAATTATTTAAAAAATAGAAAATGGGCTCTATGTTGTCTGCCATAGATTTGGAGGCTGACTTGTGGGCCTACTAAGTTCATGCGTACACAAGGTTTCTCAAAAAAGAAACTTAGTCAACAATCAACTCTACTAGCATCAGACCGTTAGATGTCAATCTAACGGCAATCGTGCTTCTTCAGTCTCTGATCTTCCTGCTCCAGCCGCCCAAACCAGCGCCGGCGGAACCGCCTGCTCCCGCCTCCCGTGGTTGGCTATGTTGCCGGGCAGGCCTCACGGCCCCACTATACTCGCATCCCTGGCCTGTCTATCCCTCTACTCACCCACACCTCCTGTTATTTTCCGACGACGGCAGCCGAACCAGTCAACCCTCGTACTCTCCACCACGTGGGCAGGCATTGTCGTGTCTTCCCCGGCTCCGTGTTGTTCCCTTCGTAGGCCTCGCCGTCGTCCACCGCCATGGTGCTCTCGGTGCGGCGTGGTCAACATGGTCAACGAACGACATCCATCCATCGGAAGTGGACTATACGTGGAGAGGCTGACAGCTGGGTCCACGGCCACACACAAGGAAATGCCTTCTTATTACACACAAAATAATGATTCCTCCACCTGGCATCTGGGACCTGCCGGAAGGGCCTCTGTATTTCATGAAAAAACGTTCCCTCCGCTGGCAGGTCGGACCCACCAGCTATATTTTTGCACGCAAGGAAGTGCCTCCTTATTGTGCACAGAAAATGAATACCCCCCTGCCAGCTGGGACCCACCATAGTGGGAGGCTGACTTGTGGGCCTACTGAGTTGACGGGAACGAAGGGCTTTGTCAACTTAGTCAATATAAGAACGATTCTAGCTCCAGTGACCGTACGATGTCCATCCAACGGCCGTAGTGCTTCTTCAACCTCTGGTCTTCTTGCTCCAGCCGCCCAAACCAGCGCCGGTCTTGCCGCGTGCTCCTGCCTCCCGTGGCCGGTTGTGATGCCGTGGAGGCCTCACTGCCCCTACTACTCCCACCTCTGGCCAGGCCATCCCACTATCACCCACACCCCCTGTTATTCTGCGGTGACGGTAGCCTCACACCGCAGCAGAACCAGTGAACCCTCATACTCCTCTACGTGTGGGCATCCACTGCCGCATCTTCCTCGGCTCCGCGTAGTCCCCTTCCTAGGCCTCGCTGTCGTCCACCGCCCTGGTGCTCTCGGTGCGGCATGGTCAACGTGGTCAAGGAACGACTTCCATCGGAAGAGTACTGTATGTTGATAGGCTGACAGCTGGGTCCACGACAGCCGCAAGGAATTGGTTCCTTATTAAGCACAAAATAATTATTCCTCCACCTGACAGCAGGGACCCACCAGACGGGCCACTGTATTTCGTGAAAAAACATTTCCCCCCTGACTGCTGGGACCCACCAGCTACATCTTCGCATGCAAGGAAGTGCATCCGGGCAAAAAAATGATTCACCCCCTGATTGCTGGGACCCACCAGCTACAACTTCGCACACAAGGAAGCGCGTCCATATTACGGGCAAAAAATGATTCGCCCCTTGACTGTTGGCACCCACCAGCTATATCTTCGCATGCAAGGAAGTGCTTGACAGTCGGGACCCACCTGGTCGAAGCATAAGTAGCGTTGTCATTCTGGTCGCGAACGTGTATGTACATACTGGTCGATGTAGAGGCGCGCACGTGTCGTAGTAGAGGCACGCACGTAGCATGTACACATATGTACAACAGCCAGGGTGCAAGAAAGAAAATATGGCCACGTACGTACATATGTGTGAGGTCTCGAACGCCTACTCGCGCATATGTACGACCAGGGCTCGTGTACATGTCTGGATCGGAACAGAGAAACTGCGTCGTCGTCGTGTTCATGGGGAGCCAACCGGCTGGGTCAGAACGGAATGCGTCATCGTGTTCATCGGGAGGGCTTGGATGGAATAACCGATGGAAATGAGCCTTGGCGTACCGCGGACAAAGGAAACAACCTTGTGATCGACCGGCCATGGTCGAAACAGGATCCTGTTCATCGGGAGGGGTCTGGCATATTGCAAAACGGAGGAAACAAACTTCTATTGGACCTCCTACGGTCGAAACGGGGTCCTATTAATCGGGAGGGGTGTGGTGTACCGCAAAACGGAGGAAACGGACTTGTGTTGGAGCGCTACGGTCGAAACGGGGGTCCTGTTCATCGGGAGGGGTGTGGCGTACCGCAAAACGAGACTCCACGGGATACTGTTCATCTCCACCGTCGACCTCCTCCTGCCTCCACGGGCTACTGTTCATCCACCTCGACCTCCTCCAGCCTCCACCTGCGACTGATCATCCAGCCTCCACCGCGTGCTACTCCACCAGCTAGTGTTCTACCAGCCCTCTTCACGGGCTCCTGTTCAACCACCCCTCCACGGGCTCATGCTCAATCACCCCTCCACGGGCTACTGTTCAACCACCCCTCCACCGGCTACTGTTCAACCTTCCCTCCACGGGGTCCTATTCATCCAGCCCTCCACGGGGTCCTGTTCATCCATGCCCAACCGTCTCGATCGATCGGGGTCCTATTCATCGAGCGGCAACACCACGGGGTCCTGTTCATCCAACCCCCACCAGGAACTGTTCATCCACCCCCCAGCAACGCTCACTGTTCATCCAGAGGCAGCATCGATCGGCTTCAGTTAGCAGCAATAGCGAAGGAATCGCTAGATCGCTCGGGTTCAGTAACGCGTAGCCTGCAATGCAATCGCGCGGGTTCAATTAGGCGACGCCTCGCTCGAGTTCAGTTAGAGCCCAACGCCTCGCACCCATGCGCGTACGGTACGAGAGAAACGTGCATCGCTCGGCCCCCAACCACCCACCGTAACCGGGAACTCCCCGATATTTTCCTCGCCCTTGCTTCTACCATGGTTTTTTCTGTCATGGACGGCCCAAAGAATGTCATGCAGCTGCGTCTCCGGCCAGCCCAGGAAAAGCCCATTTTCTGTCATGATTTTTTGTCATAGAAGTAGGAGCCCACCACATCTATGATGATACCGGGTTTTGTCATAATTAATCTTCATAGAAGTGTCATAAGTATGACAGAAAAAATTCATTCGGCCCAAAATGTCACGGATGTGTCTTTTTTTTGTAGTGGTAGATATGGACCATATGGTTGTTGGCCCTCAGCCTCTTAAAATGTGATAGTTGTTACTATGTTAAATATGTAGATATGGACCATATGGTTGTCAAAACCGTGTTACGAATATCCTCCTTTTGTCGAATAGTGTAAGCACTATATA
>NC_057807.1:125443468-125452224 GCF_018294505.1 Triticum aestivum | reverse complement strand
GTGGGGGAGGGGGGGAAGATTTTTGCACGGTGGCGGGGGGAGTTTGGTGCATGCTCGGTTTCTCCAAGTGCAGTCCCACGTGTCAGTGAAGAGGCAAGCCAAAGCGCGTTCCATTTGCGTGAGCCGTGTGCAGGACCGAACGTGTGTGGGGTGCAATGCGACCGCGACAGGAGTGCTGTGAGTGTACCGCCTTTTTCCTTTAAAACTAGGTGCTTCGCCCCCTCAAAAAAAAACTTGTTGCTTCGCGCGATCCATCTATACTACTACTAGTAATTCGGTAATCCTGACTAAAACGGCGCGGCCGGGTCTTTTCCGCGTGATATGCTGGGAGGTTGGCTTAGTTGGGTTTTTTAGGACGAGTAATGCTACACCTACGTAATCCCAGTTACGTAATTAACATAATGTGAAACGTGTGAGCTATTGATTGTAGATTGGGGGGAGGGAGGGGCCCACCACCATGAAAATCAGGGGAGGACAGAGAGAGAGGCAATTTACGTTAACCCTTTCGTAGGTTCCCGTAGATGTAGAAAGATGTGAAATGCGTGAATGTGTAGTGGACGTACTATTGGAGTGCCTAAGATAAATTGTGTATGTACAGACCATATGTGTTTATTTTACTTTGCATGTTAGATTTGTCTCGGTTCAATAAAAAGCAGAGTTGGTGATGATGGTGTGCCTGTCATCCTGCAATATAGGCCGTCCGATCTATATCTAACAGATAGGAAGGAAACTATGACAATTTACCCGCACTCCTCTCCACATTTGCAGATAAGGCTTTCCCTCCTTCATCCTTTTCTCCCACAAGATCTTGATCTTCCGTGCAATGCACGGGCATCTTGCTAGTACTCCTATAATATCTATATTATTGTGAAAGTTCATATACACCGGCCGAGATTAATGCAAACATGGCAGATTTTCATTACATTTCGAACTTTTATAGGACAGAAAAATAAAAGAAACCCGACCCTAAACCTATTCTACGACGGCGACCGACGTCCTCCATCAGCAGTCTCTATGTACGGGGGCGGGGTTCAAGACCCATGAAGTGAAGGTGCAGTCTCCGGCGAGGAAGAGTAGAACACGAGATAAAGACCGACCAATTGGCACACCATGCCCTGCCGCCTCCCATGCCCTACTCATCCTCGGAGGAGTCCCCGACCTCGGCGGTGCTGGACGTTGGACGGAGGCAAGTAGGACGCGTGGCTGATGGTGCTCCCGTCGTCGGCCGCCAGCGTGGCCACCGCTTGTGCGGTCGCGTCCGCGTCCGGCTACGCCGCTATTGCATCGGGAGAGGTTACTTGAGCGAGGGCGGCGACCTCGAGCTTCATCCCCGAAGACAAGCTCTCCCGCAGAGCGTTCGCACTTGCAGTCATGGCGGATGTGGTGCCAGGTAGGAGGACGATGCGCTATGGTGTGGAGGTTAGCTGGGCGTTACCGCTTTAAGTAGCGCATTCCGGTGAGGCCAAGCGTCCGGGTGCATCATTAAGTCGCCGAAGTTGGTTCCTCGGGCACCGAGCCTCTTAACGACGACATACGAACAGACGACATGAATGCGGGAAGCTCGCGCCGGCTGGGAACGCACCGCGCAACGGCATGAAGGATGAGGGTTTTGGTGTGCCAGGGTAGTCATCTACGGTCGTGGCAACGTTGGAGATGCCCTTTCCTCACATGCGATCCACGCATGTCATTGAAAAAGCAAGACAACCCGGCATGGTCTCAGGTCCTGATGATGCAGTTGGCCATGCTACAGCACTCCGCGGACACGTCACGGCGCCCCGTGCATCCTTGACGAGCCGGGTGTTGGGGTGTGTTTGGATTGTGGCGAAAGTGCACCTTACCAAAATTTTGGTCATGACCCAAATATTGGTCTTTGTTTGGATGGTTGCCATTTTTTTGGCATGCCAATGAACTCTAGCCAACTGTAGTTCATTTTTCTTGCCAATGTCGGCCAAATCATGGGCAACCAATACCTCAACCAAAATTTTTTCTACCCAATGCTTTGATGGGGAAACCTTGGGCACAAACCAAACATACTGTTGGTCGTGCCACAACACTAACGCTACCCTCGGCACACTGAAACCGACCGTGTCTAGCGATAATATGAGCGTGTCGCTCATCGCGGCCGCCGTGTCCAGAGGCGGTGCTGGAGCTGCACCACGTTGTTGGCCCCAACGACCCACATGAACGGTTGTCGGTGGCAAGGAGGTCATGGGTCAGCTCCTCCATTGGACTAGTCTGTGCTACGTCGTCCCGACGGGTGTGCCCCACATGTCGGTTTCCCTGTTTTCCCGTCCATATTCGAGCGTCGGTGCTCCGCTTGCACATTAGGCCTTTCACTATGTAGGCCAAGCGAGACAACTTATTGTTTATTTGAGCCGTTCAAGTATAATCATGTGGCGTTTGCTTATTTCTCATTCCTCTCCAACCCTCTTCTCCATCGATCATGTCGCCCTCCGGTCGAGTCCATCCTCCCGCATGCCTCATTTGAACATTCCGCCGAGTATCATTCGCATGTACCCACCCTAGTCCTCTTTCAATCGATCTCCGGACCCCAAGATGAAATCGAGAGAGAACAAGTGGGGGCACGTGATACCTAAGGCGGATTCAAAATTTTGAACCGGTGATCATAGCATCCACAAATCATATATAAAGGGTATTCAATGTTCATTTCATTTTTGAACGTACAATATACTCCCACCTATCCTTTGTAGTTTACATATAAGTTTTATGTGTAGTCAAAGTATCTCTACTTTGATCAAAAAAGTATCAACATTCAACAACACC
Source organism: Triticum aestivum (assembly GCF_018294505.1). Taxonomy (NCBI): domain Eukaryota; kingdom Viridiplantae; phylum Streptophyta; class Magnoliopsida; order Poales; family Poaceae; genus Triticum; species Triticum aestivum. Next base: position 125,449,440 of record NC_057807.1, on the reverse strand, counting down.
CAATCAATATTGTTAGATTCGTACGTACTCCTAGATTTGTACTCGAGATGGTTTCCAATTTGTTTTCAACCACGTGAATGTGCTTGTTCTCGTGCATGCTCTTCCTACTAGGATTTCGCCACATATAGCCAGTCCAATTGTAACTTTTTTAAGCTCCCTGTCCAAAAGTACACGTGGCGTACTGACAAGATCTGTACTAGAGTATGCAGTGCTCATAGTAGTACTCCCTCCTTCCATTTATATAGGGCCTATGTGGAGGAGAGAGATGTGAAAAAGTAAGGGGAGTGAGCTCTCATGCAAGAACCTAGCTATATACGCATTCCTAGTTAAATACAATAAATATGAAGAAAGAGATAGAGAGGAGATGGAAAAAAGTACTAATACAATAGCCAACCTTATTTTTTTGTGGGAAATAGCCAACCTTATAGCCCACACTACCGTATGAGTGCATATAATAGATGATGGCTATAGATGACATGGCAGTCCCTCATAGCCATCGACTGGCTATATTATTAACCATGCTCTAATGCGTTTTTAAAACCACATTTGACTATTGAAAAGATTAATAGTACATGAGATGTATAATGTGAAAATTATATCATTGGAAACTCCTTTCACATACGAATTTGACCGTATGCTTTGTGTAAGTTGCATGTCATATACTATTATTACTCTAACATTTGGTCAAAGTTAGCCTGGAAAAACGCATTAGGCCCTGTATAGTAAATGGAAGGAGGGATTAGTAGTGGAAGTGGATCCTCTGACGTAGGTATCCCTGCCTTACCCTCCCTTTCGGTCACTTACTGGCGGACCCCATCCTTGCTAGGCCCCACATGTCAGTTACTTAATGGGTTCAACCACGTCAGGGGATCCTCATCCGTAGTATACTCCCTCTATTTTTATTTAATCCGCATAAAACAGAGGGAGTGGTAGTTTAATAAATGACGTGGGCGGGGGAGGGGGAGGGACGTCGGTTTGCTCTCAACTGCGGTCCCACAAGCGAGCGAAAATGCAAGACGAAGTGCGTTCCATTCGGTGAGCGACGTGGAGGGTCTAGCGTGCCTGGCTGCAATGCGAACGCGACAAGATTGATGTACAGTCAAAACTAATTGACCGGTTGTCACAGGAACCACTATTCACACCAGAACCTTCGCTGCTCGGCCTACGCCAGCCACTGCCCTAAAACCACACCTAATCTCCAGCCCATTCCCCTACCTTTTGATCCCCTAGCCCGCATAAAGCGTCCCCTAGTTCCCCGGAAAGCCATGGTGCGCCACAAGATCACTTACTACAATATGCTGACGCCGGAGCGCCGCGTAGAAATCACGGCGGCGGTCGGCGCCACAGACCTCCGTTCCCAAGCTCGCTTTGCGGCGGGCCAATCCCCGAGTTCTCCGGAGCCAAGCTACGAGGAGGAGGAAGCCGATCCAATGTTCATGGCAAAGGTCACGGCGCAGAAGGCCCCCCATGGGTATGAGACGATGGACGTCGACTTCGTGCCGGTGTCCGACTCCCCCATGGTGCAAGCGGACCAGCGGTTCAACATGGCGATACTAAAGGAGGACCGGGAGGCAGAGGCTCAACTCGACACGGAGCGCGCGCATGCCGCTGCCGTCGAGGCTCTCTTGGAGGCGGAACCAGATGTCCTGGATGTGAACTGGGCGGGGGAGGCTCAACTTGAGGCGGAGCACGCAGATGCCTCTGCCATCGAGGCCCTCCTGCAGGTGAAACCAGACGTCCTGGACATGAACCGGGCGGCAGAGGCTCGACTCGATGCGGAGCGCGCGGATGCCGCTCTCATCGACGCTGTCCTGCAGGCAGAACCGGACGTCTTGGACTTGAACCGGGCGGCGGAGGCTCGACTCGACGCGGAGCACGCGGATGGCGCTGCCATCGAGGCCCTCCTGCAGGCGGAACCGGACGTCCTCGACTTGAACCGGGCTGTGCTCTCGCCCTGCACGCTCCACGTGAACGAGTAGCTGGAGGCCGAGGACAACCACAGTGCGGAGACACACGTCGACAGCTACGGCTGGTTCGCGCCGACAGCCAAAGATGACGAGGCCGTTTCGTTCCACGAGTAGTGATAGTTTTTCTTTATGTTGTTGTTTTTATGTATCTTTTGCTATGTAAAAACATATATTTGTTATGCAGGTCGCCTGACTTGGGTCAGTCTACCATTTCAGGTGGTTGGATGAATATCCTACGTCTCCTAACCCTTCTTCCTCACCTCTTCTTCTTCCCCAACAGACCACCGCATGGGCTGTACGGATACTCCGCAACATGCAGTTGGATAAACATACTCTATGAACGAAAATTATGTGTCAGCGGTAGGATGGCTGAGTTTGGTTTGTTCACATGCGACAACACGTGTCAGTGAGGGTGCGTTCCCTTGGTTGGGTTTGTGGCGTGCAGGAGCAACTGTGTGAGGGTGCGGTGTGACCACGGCGTGCAGGAGCGACCGTGTGAGGGTGCGGTGCGACCGTGACAGCTGTGCGCAAGTGTACCTCTTTCTCATTTTGAAAACTTCAGGCAAGCTTCGCAAAAATGTGCGGCAAAGTATGGCAATGCAAGGCCTAGACCCAAACAGAATAAGTACGTACGTGCTAGGAGTACTAGTGTTAAAAAAGAAAGGCGGGGTTTCCTTCGCGGGATTTAATCAATACAAATCCTTGTTTCACGTGTCAATTAATGCATATTTTTTTCTCCAAAGACCAAAGAGCTAACCATCTCACTCATCATCGCTTGATTAATGCAGCGCCATGCAAACCAACCTTCTCACTTCTGCATGCATGCAGGGGATATTACTGTCCTTGGTTGCTAGTACGAGGCAAACCCCATCAATTTTGCCTCGATTAGTGTTAGTGGCCTTTTGCAAATTTTAATTTTGATATACTGGCCTTGTGTAAAAAAATGAAGGTAGTAATTATATTTGACTTCCTTCCCCATTGCGGTGACGTCGACGATATCTCGAACGTTGTGGTTTGGTGAAGTGCGTTTGACGGAGAACACCATTGAGGCCTTGAGGGAGACCACGGTATGTCGTTCGCAAGTGCCGCCTGCAAGCTGATACAACCGCCTTATTTGCATCTAGGAAGTTCGTTGAACCAAAGGACGCGTAAACGTACCAGTACACAATAGCGTCATCCGTCCAGCTTAGTGCGGTGAGATGGTTTCTCGAAGAAGACGATGGAGAAGCAGAGTCAGCGAAGAGTGAAATGATGGTTGCTTTGTCCATGCTTTTGTGATTTGACGCCTCACTGCTTTGTGATTTGTGATAGAAGGGACAGGGGAGTAGACTCTATGCTCTATACTGTACTACATGCGTCCAGTCATGGGAGAAAGAGGAGAGACGTTGCATTTTTCTATTCCTTCAGTCAATCAATCAGGGAGCTTCGGTTCCATCTTTTTGGCTTTGGCAACACCATCCACAATGGTTCCCACGATGCCAAAATCTATTTTCACATTTGGCTACACATTGTGGATGCCCTTAACCGTACCACTTGGTTTTGCTCATGTGTGCTATCTATACAAATCTCAATTATATTGATCTAAAAAATTATAGAATCAAGATTAGTAAAAAGGAGGTGATTTTGCCATGCGGATGGCGGGGGAGGTTTCTTATTTTTAGAGGACGTTGTCCTGGCGGTTTGCTAACATGCGGTCCCATGTGTTAGTGCTTTACCAAGCCGATCGCGTCCCACATGAGGCAGAACAACGACAGAAGCAACACATTGTTAAGTTGAAGAAGATGAGAGAGAAGCGGATTCAACAACGAGTGAAATGATGGTTGCTTCGTCCCTCCAACTTCTTTTTTTAGCATTATTACTTCGTCCCTCCAACTTAACTGCGGGAAAGGTGCAGCTTTGTGATTTGATGCCTCATTGCTCATTACTACGCGACGTCATGATTGGGGTGCTTCACCCCGGCTGCTCTGCACTGTATTTCGGTATGGCACATGGACCCGGTAGCTTGTTGTCCCACATGTTGATGAAAGGGACTAGAAGATTTATGAAAGCGAGCGCTCCACTCTTACGATGGAGTACTACACGACACGGCCTAGTGAACTGTCACTTGTACTGTATAGTACTATAGTTTTGCTGTTTCGCATAATCCATCAATACAAACCCGATTAAATAGGAAAGGGTGGGATTTTTCCCGCGCGGTAGATGATACTGGTCATACATTTCAAAGGCAATTTTAATGTATGCAAACTGAATAATTAAGTAACAATATGATATCTAGTAAAACTAAAAACACATATGATTTATTGTGTTAGAGTGTAGTAGTAGTGTCGTATTGCATAGTTGTTAGATGTAACATGCGAGAACGTGTAGAGATGTAGTTTTGGAGGGCCTACAGAGAGAAAATCGTAATACGGTCACCGAACTTCAGAATAAGCTAATTACAGTCACTATATACATTTTGCGGTGATTATACGGTCACTTGCTCATGGTTCAACATCGGATTGCACTTTGTTGACCTGCCAAATAGTCTGCGTGGCGCCATGTTGACTAGTTAAATTGACCATGTTCCTTGTGGGTACCACCTGTTAGTTTGCATAGGGAAAAGGTCAGATAAACACAAATTTATGCAGGTGCGACAAGACTCCAACCCGTACGCGGGAATCACCTGGTTGTGTATGTGTCTGTCAGGTCCTAATGTGTGCGCATGCACGTGTAGGTTGAGCTCTTGAGTGTGAGAGTGTGTGTTGGTCGTGTGGTGTACTGGTGTGTGCATGCATGCGTGCGTGTGTGCGTGTGAGTGTTGTGTGCGTGCATGGCTGCGTGTGTACGTGTGAGTGTTGCGTGCGTGCGTGGGTGCATGTGTTTGTGTGAGTGTTGCGTGCATGCAGTTCGTGTGCATGCGTGCGTGTGTGTATAATCACCACACCAGCTCCTGTGTGTTAAAACAGATGGCTCAACATACCAATACAAGGCCACCTTGTCCGCTGTGCCCGCGGTCATGACTTCAAACCACCGTCCAAATATATTTTTGTCGTTTGTTTTCATTCTTACTAGCAAGATGCCCGTGCGTTGCACGTAACATCAAGATGCATTTGTATGACTAGTTTATCTTGTGAGAGAAAAGGATGAACGAGGGAAGGACTTATTTGCAAATGTGGAGAGGTGTGTGGGTACCTTTTTGCAAAATTGCCATAGTTTCTTTCCTATCCATCAGATATAAATCGGACGACCTATATTGCAGGATGGCAGGCACACCATCATCACGAACTCTATTTTTTATAAGAGTGTATTTTATAAGAGTGTAGATGTAGAGTAGATACAAGCCGACAGGTGGGCACCATGGTAGTGAGATAATGTGATGCAACACTAGAGGTGCGACGTGGAGCGTTTAACTGGTCAACTAGTCATGTCTTGAGCAAATACAGAGTTGTACGGTGAGCCCATGACTGTATAATAACCACTAAACATAAATGGTGACCGTAATGAGTGGATTCTGAAGTCCAATGTATGTATCATGCTTTCGCTTCAAATACAATGATCGCCATTGTATATATCGCGAGAGAAAGATGAAACATGCGTGAATGTGCTGGGGGCTTACTTTTAGAGGACCTGGAGATAGTTTGTGTGCATACGTGAAAGGGGCGTATAGGATGGGGGGTATGCGATGGAGAGAGATGCTCTTCGTTTCTCTTTATTATGACTAACTTTGCATATAGTATAAAAATATACAAATTCACACTGTAGAGTAAATATCATTATGGGCACCATGCAATGCAAATTAGCATTCATACTCCTCTATATAACTTTGTAATGTTGTATATATGTAGAAACTCTAAAATAATTTTTTGGCCACACTTTATTCAAAAGGAATGTTGTATGCGAAATAAATGTGAAGAAGGGCTTTTTAGATCAATGCGGTATGTGATGTAACATGTGTGAATGTGTAGTTGATGCATTTGGCGGGGCCTAGAGAGGTATGTGTGCGTATTACGTATTCGAGAGAGGCAT
>NC_057807.1:125425544-125443248 GCF_018294505.1 Triticum aestivum | reverse complement strand
GAAATGAGAGTGGTCTAGAGAGAGAGACGAATATGACGTCACGACGAGAGATTCCCTTCCCTTGAGTGTGTATATGCAAGGGGGGAGGGGATAGAGGCACCAGGAGAATTTTTTTTGTGTGTGTTGTGTTTGTGTTGGTATGTGTGGGTGCGAGAAGATAATGAGACGTGGGGGCAGAGGGTGTGTCACCGCGTGAGGTCCGTTGGCTCGAGGTGAGGCCCTTCATTTGGTTCCGTCCTGCACCACATTGGTCGGCCCATGACGCATTTAGGAAGACCCATGGATGACTAGTCGTACAAGACAAAGATAGCAGAATTGTGAAGGACTCTGTGTCCACTAACAAAGCCAACTAGGATTTTTAACCCTAGGTTCTCGGACTAAGGTAACCCCTTTATCTCTGATATTACTATTCATCCAACCTAACTTTAAGGGGCATCCTACAGAATGCTCTGCTAGAATCATACTTGTCGATTAGGAAGAGAGGTGTGAGACAATGCGTGAGAGACAAGCCTAAAGATAATGTGCGTACATGAGACACGTAGGCAGGTCCATGTATATAGAAAGGGTCGATGGGGATTGTGCGTGTGTATGCTTGTGAGAGGAAGAGTGCTTGTGATAAAGGTTAGTGAAAATAGTTGTAAATGGTTACGAGAGGGAGGGAGGGTTATATCTAGAGCATGTGTGCGAGGAAGACACCTCGGGAGAGAGTGTGTGAGCATGTGTGAGAGACCACCGATGGAGAGTGAAACTACACGTAAAAGACTGCTGTACACATTGATTAAAGATATAAATTGTATCCAAATATTAGGATGGGATCATGATATTTGCAATTCGCGTAAGGAATGGTCATTGATCCATCAGACATCTAGATTCTATCGAATTTGAGCATGTCTATGTTATTATTCAACATAATTGATCCACATAGTTAGTATTTTGAACTCCAGACAATGCATCGCTTTAGAAATCGAATATAAATGTGAGTATAGTTCATGTTGTGTGTGTAAAGCACATTATACATACGAAAGTTACACAATGAACATTATAAATAGCTACCTATGAACTAGCATCACTACAAAAAAATACACTTCTGTGATGATACGTGTTTGTCATAGTAGGTCGCGTTTTTTGTCATGCATGTACATCCATGACGATTTTATGACAGAATCAAGATAGTCATACCTGTGCTGTCATAGAAGTGTTCCATGACATTACCAAAATTATCATCACGGAAGTGTCCACTTCCATGACGATAAATTGCGCATCACAGAAGTGCTTTCGTCAAGGGTGACCGACACGTGGCATCCACCGTAACGGAACGCCGTTAAGCTATCAGGTCGGGTTTTGGATCCGATAACCCGTTAACTGCCCCGACCAATGGGGATTTTCCACATGTAAAATCATCATTGGCTGGAGGAAACACGTGTCGGCTCACCGTTGGGACAGATGTCATCCGCTCATTGGACTGAAGGCACCTATGATATGGCGACACGTGGCACGACCCAACAGAGGCCCATTCCCGTGAAAAGTCCGGCCCGTTTGACTTGGTCAAAAGATGGCGGCCCGGCCCACGGAAAGCCTGTTAACGGCCTGTTCGCATATAGCCCATTTACAGCCCGCTAACCCAGGGCCCGTTATGCCCTATCCAAATAAGGCCCAGTAGTGTCATCTGGGCCGTCCAGTATGATTCCAGCCCGTTTTAACTTCCGGCCCATGTGTGGCCCATGACTTCTTTCGGCCCATATGAGGCCCTTTGTAACTCTTGGCCCATTAACGGCCCGTGGTGAAACTGGCCCGTAATGAACAGTGTATCACTTTATACCCATTAACGGCCCATTATTCCATTGGGCCGTTTCCAGCCCAAGTTATCTTTCGGCCTTCTCAAGGCCCATTGATTCTTGGGCTCATTTGCAGCATTCGGTTACATACGACCCGTTACTGTCATTTTCTGCTTGTGGGCCAAATTCAGCCCGTCGTTACAGTCGGCCCATTTGTGGACCGTTAATATGTTGGGCCGTTTTCATGTAAAAAAAACCCGTTGGACTGTTTTCATAGAGTTATCAAATATGGTCTATTAACGGCCCGTTATGGTCCATGAATTGTACGGCCCATGATTGGCGAAATGATGATACGCCCCATAGAAGGCCCATGGATCTATGGCCCGTATGAGGCCCATGGATCTACGACCCGTAGAAGGCCCATGGGTCGTACGACCCATAGAAGGTCCATGGACCCTACGGCCCGTAGAAGGCCCATGGACCCTAAGGCCCGTATAGAAGGCCAATGGATCCTACGGCCCGTATAGAAGGCCAATGGATCCTACGGCCGGAAGAAGGCCCATGGATGATACGGCCTGCAAGAGGCCCATGGTTACAACAGTCCGTGTGTTGCCATGATTATTTTGGCCTAGTTACCAAAAAATGGCTATTGTGGCCACTAGAAAAACACAGAAAAAGAACTGCAGTGACTACAAGCAAACAACTAAACAAGACAATAAGGAAATAAATAAGCAAGCAATTAACACTAGCCTATTACCGCTAATAGCCATATTACATCCACTGGGCATCAAAGTTCGCCACTAGTGCAAATATAGGGAACAAAGCAGCATATTACATACATTGCCCGTCAAAATTGGCCACCAGTGCAAATAAACGCGGCAACAAAACAAGAGCATAACTGAAACAACTTCAGAAGAGCTCAAGAAACGTTATCCTGGGTATCCACCATGCTGGCAATAAGCTTAGCAAGCTAATTAGCTTTGTCCTATTTGGCGCTAAAATCCTCCAACGCTTGCTATTGCACCAGAAAGTATGCATCTGAATGCTCCAGGGACTTCCGCAGTCCTTCCGCTTCTTGTGGCAGCACAGCTGATCGATGTCTTTCAGCTTGTAGTTGAGACTCAAGAAACCGAACTGATTCAGACAGTGAGTTTGAATAGCTTGTGCAAGCGGTAGTGGCCAGTAACTCAAAGACTAAACCAAGACAGGACTTTGGGGTTGTCTTGCTGTCTTCAAGATAGTCTTCCTTAGCTGTTTTATCAGCTTTGTTGGAGACCAACAAGGATGTGTCACTATCCTGAACCTTATATGCATTACTTCCTTTACCATTGCTTAATAAGGCACTCTTCCCCAATATTCTGTCAGCATTCTAAAAGAAGAAACGAGCAGACACATAACAAGTTTAGCATGTACTAGTATATGAAACTCATTCCGGTGAACCAGTTCATTAGTAAGGTGGACAGGATTAAACTACCAAGTCTTCTATTGCCAAGTACTAGTACATAATAAAAGCATCAAACAAACATATATCTATGTCCTATGGTCACTGCATTTTCTTGCCAAATCAAATAGAGACACGGTTCAAATCATATCAGTTCAAGACAAAGCAGCAGTGAAAGAATACAAAGCATGGGAAACTACACGGCACAACAAGATTTCAGATGGGTACCACGGGACTACATGTACAACAACACTATTGGCTTTGTTGTGATGCTAGTAACGTGCATGATATGAAAGTCAACTGTATACATAATTGAAATTGAAATCAAAAGAGCTATTGATAAGAGCAAACCTGTTAAAGAAACATGCGTGAACATATCTGCTGTGCCATTGGAGTTTCGATTGGATCCTTCAATTTAAAAATAAGTTTGTATCAGTAAATACAGTGATACAAGAGCAAAGCAATCATAGTTAAAAAAGGCGCGCCTAAGCGAGCGCTTAAGCGCTCCTTGGCTCTAGGCATTGGCAAAACGCATTGCGCATAACTATGCTTAATCTGTGCATAACTGCGCATGAGCATGCGCTTTGGTCAGTAAAGCGCAAGTCGGTGGCAAAACGCACAATTAACGCCTAGCGTTTTTTTGAACTATGATAGCAATGGAATCTTAAATTAGAACAATTGTTCTTCAGGTTTAGGCACTTGTTCTACATGAACAGAGTACAGTAAGATGCAAGAATATAATACTTAAAAATAGAAAATGAGCTCACAGACCTTACCACATTCTTGGTTCGGGACCAGTACAAAACAAGGCGTTCCCAGTCATCATCCAGTAAATGTGTCTGAGGAGAACGTAAGGGAATTTGATGAGTTTCTTTGCCAGTGAAGTACGTTTTCTTCAAGTAATTCCGATATTGCCACCAAGCATACTTGAAGATAGCAGAGGTATTAGCACAGGTTACCTCATCTTGAGTTTCCAAATCGGTCCTTCTCTATAGAGAAAAATGGGAAAATTTGTTGTATTATAACCATCATGGAGGTAGGATGTATGGGACGAAGCAAAGTAATTGCCATGAATAACATTACTTACACATAACTCCTGGACAAACACCTACAACTGGCATTTTCCTTCATCTTCAGTATAATATTTCCAAGATGGGAAGATACGCACATACGATTTAACAACATCAAATGCGATAGATGCTAAACTACGACTAGCTGGTTGTGCTTTCTCCACAGGAATAGGCATACTAACTGGTGGAGTTGGGGTTCGCCGTGATAGTACTGACCCTTTGGGCACTGGAGCTGCCTTACTAACTGCTCTTGTTTGGGAGCTCTGTGGTGGAGATGGTGCTGTGTCAACAGGAACTGGGTTACTATCGGCTAGGGTTGGGGTTAGATTGGGTGAAGCTAGTTCTCTGTCCATCGCAGTAGGGGTACAATCTACGAGAGTTTGGGTTATGTGTCGTAGGGCTGGTTCTTGTGCATGTACAACCGGGGTGCTATCTCCACCAAGAGGTAGCACTGTTTTATTTGAAGGCCGTGTTTTTATTCCGCTAGATACTGGCATCACCCGCTCCAATTCAAATTGCTGATAAACATGAAACATAGTTGAATGTACAGACATTGTATGAGAGGCAGATGCAATAGATAGTGTGGAAAAAAGAGGGCATGAAATAGTTGACATGTATATTGTTTAACTAAAACGGATAGCATGACATAATTTCACATATATGATGTCTATCTAAACTGGATAGCATAGCATAACATAATTCAAATATATGATGAATAACTAAACAGGATCACATGACATAATTCACCTACATGTTATCTAAGTAATCAGGATCGCATCATTTAATTCACATATGTGATTTATATGCTAAATAGAGGGCATTGGATATGATATCTGAACTAAGAACATGGTGTTGAATATTGTGTATATGATGTCTAAACTATGAAATGCAAGACACCGTATGCATGATATGAGAAGTATAACCGTGCCAAGTTAGAGCATACACCTCAGTGGGGGAATAGGACTGGTCATCTGTCTCTGAATCCATCTCTGAGGAGCTATCGGGACCCAACAAGAGATCTGCTTCGACAGGTAGCACTGTCTGCTCTGAAGGCCTTGTTTTCACTCCAGATTTTTCCATCTCCCACCCAAATGGCTGATTCACAGGAAGAGTAGTTTAATGTACAAACATTGTCGACAAATGGAAATGTAATGAAGAAAAGGATGGGCAAGATATCATTCAAATATATGATGCCTGGTTAAACAGGATGTCATTGCACATTTCACATATATTATGGCTGGCTAAAAGACATGAGACTGCACAATTCCCATATATGATATAGAAACTAAACATGTGGCATTACAGAAACTAAGCAGATGACATATATGATGTCAAAAGTAGGCACTGCAAGGCAACATATGCATGATATAACTAACATCATTGCCAAGGTAGAGCAAACACCTTGGGGGTAAATAGGAGTGGTCAGGGACGTCTGAATCTGCCTCAGAACAGATATCTTCCTCTGGATTACAATCTGGAGAGGGGTGGGGAGGGTTTGCCATTGAACCCACCATGGAGCGATGTCTGCATGACATTGTATTGCCAGGCAAAACTCTTATCTTTTTCTCTACATGTTCAGCATGACTATGTACAATATTTGACATGCATACGAAAAAATATGGTGAGATTATGTAAGGAGAGCATGCAGAAATTTAGAGTGATGGTAACAACCAGTGGATGGAATCAAAAATAATGATAGCAGGCTGATGATTGCTTTAAATTAATAAAAAGACAGATGATGATTGCTTTACTATTTGTTTCCCACCCAAGATGAACAACATAGGCATACTCTAGGTGAACCAGATATTAGACAGACATACTATTCATTGCTGCCTCAATATGTGCCCCACAACTAATTTAGAACTCAAGTTTTAACATTAATTTGGACCGGACTTGGGAGTCCAAGAGCTGAACAGGACGATAAAGTAGCAGGTAAGTTTAAGCAATGAATAACATAAGAAGAAACAAAAGAGCTGTGACCTCTCTTGTGGACCCGTACTCCTTAGGTTCATCTGCTGAGTCAATGATGGTGATGCCGTTGCGGTGGGTGCCGGCGGCAGGGAAGGAGATCTGAGATGGCGAAAGATGGTCAGGAGTCGTGATGTATGGTTTGGTGGATGCTTCTGTCGATGGAGCAGCTCATGTGAGGTGGACGACATCGTGGCAGGAGCAGGACAAACCACACAAAGTTCCCTTCAACACGTACCTGTAACTGAAGTAATTCTGTAAGAGCTCATTTGTCTTGCATGATTCTTAAAATGCAGGGATAGGAAAAACACTGGAATAGGATAGGAAAATGCACATGTTAAACAGAGCATTTGTAAACACAGGATTTTTGTCAACTTGGGTGTTTGGTTTACAGGAATTGGAAGAGCAGAGGAATGCAAAGAAACATGGCCAAAATAAAGTGAAACCATATGAAAGCGCGTATAGTTAGAATGTTATTCTGGCACTAATGCACTTGGTCTTGTTTTCATGCATAGGATTTTGAAAAGTAGGTCCAGGTGGATGTTTTGCTTCATTCCTTTCAACAAAATGCATGAATAATTGAATAGTAGAGTGCCATTGGAAAATTCCCTATTGCTATGTTTTTCCGTTGAACCAAAATAGACTTAATGGATCGACGTGAATGTATAGTAATAAGTGATGCAACAAGTGTACAACCTCTTTGCCGTAGCCGTGTCGACCTTAGCATCATTGGGTTGGTCGCTGAAGTAGTTGAGGCAGAGGTGGCTATTGGAGGTGTGGAGGAAGATCTGAGGAATCTGTAGACGGCGTCCAGGGCACTGCTCTGTTGTGATGGATTGTTCTGTCGTTGGAGCAGCTCCGGTGAGCCATAAGACGTCAAGGCTGAAGCAGCATAAGACAAACATCATCAATCTCAAGTGGGATTCTAATAGCATCTCCAATAGATGATGTAAAATGGATGTAAAATTAACATCACCAAAAACCATTTGACTACAACAGATGAGGTAAAAACTGTTGACTCTGAACTTAATTGTCGAAACTGAAATTTACTGTGGAATCTGAATGCTACTGTCGAAACTGAACGCAATGGTAGCAGAGAGGCACTTGACATGTAGTTTAGGGAGGGCCTGCAGTTCATCTTCAACCTGCACCCCCCTGAGCCGCCAGCCACCACCGGGTGAACCGCCGGCCCCAGCGCCGCCTCGCCGCCCCGAAACAACTCGCCACCGCCACCCCGGCCAGCCCTCTAGCCCCCCCGCCCCCACCCTGAACCCTAAGATAGATAGTGGGCTACCTATCCAGCGAGCCCCCGTCCCTGCTGCGGGTGGTTCTTCCTTAACTCCGGCGAGCCCCTCCCAACCCCTGAAAATCGACTGACCCAAAAGTCGATTCAGCCAACTGAAGTGTGGCTTAATCGGAGCAGAGCAGCAGCACGAGCGAGGGGGAGAGCAGCATCAGCAGCTGGGCGAGCGAGCGATCGAGCGAGAGCCGGAGCAGCAACAGCAGCGCGAGCGAGCGAGCGAGAGCCAGAGCAGCAGCAGCAGATCCGGCTGGTATGGATGCCGCCACTGAAGGGGCCTCACACTGGGGGAGAGCCGCCATGGATATGTCGCCCGCGGAGCCGACTTCAAGGTAGCCGCTCCATGGGGGTGCGGTATGGAGCACCGTTGGCGCCGGGAGGTCGAGTTAAGGAGAAGGTGCGATGCGATGAGTGTACAACCTCTTTGTTGGCGCCGAGTAGGCCTCGTCTTCGTCCGAGGAGTCGGTGAGGATGCTGTGGTTCCGGTGGAGCAGGTTAAGGCGACACGGTGGGGATGGAGCAGCCGCGATAGACGAGGTGATCGTCGGAAGAGCTCCTTGGAAGTGGAGGACGGGGCGGCTGAACTGGCGGGACGGCGAGATGGACGACAGATCCTCATCCGGGGAGGTGGACGAGGGACATCGAGCTATTGCAGTGGACGACATCATCGGGGAAGAGGCTCCGGCTGGGCAGCGGTGACATGGCGGACAGAGGAGGGTGGGGTTTTGCGGCTGGAGCGGAGAGGTTATGGCGGCCTGGGATTTCGAATGGCGAAAAGGGGGCGATGGGAGGGGGTGAAGCATGACTTAGGGACGCTCTTGTCCAAAATGTAGGGTGTGTTACAAAAGTACCCCCCACCGATTTGAACTAGTGGCCCTTTTGGCTCAGGGTTAGAAGGGGGATTTCACGTGTCGGGATTTGGCAGTTGGAGGGAGTTTTCGCGCACGTTGTAATTTTGGGATAGCAAGGCGCGGGTTGTGAAGGCGCCAGTTTTGGGAGCACGATATCTGATTTTTCGGGATATAACAAGACGCGGGTTGAATTTTAGGGACAAGCCTAACGTGTAGTAATATTGTACTTGTACGTACCAAATCAATTCGCACTTCTCTCAACCAAAAAGAAAACAAAAAAAACTATTCACACCACACAAAGAGAGAGTCTTGCCCCGTTTTACTATACAAATGCTATTCAAAGCTACTCCCTCCTTCCATCTATATAGGGCCTAATGCGTTTTTCGATGCTAACTTTGACCAAATATTAGAGCAATGATATATGACATGCAACTTATGTAAAGCACACTGTTAAATTCGTCTATGAAAGGTTCTTTCAACGATATGATTTTCACATTGTGCATGTCATGTACTATTAATCTTGTCAATAGTCAAAGGCGGTCTTAAAAATCTCATTACGCCCTATATAGATGGAAGGAGGGAGTATGAATCCATGTTATGTCCGATTAATATTTTTTCGCTTGTTGTATAATGCATGTAACGTACTCATACCAACATTTTAGTGCATTCCAAATGTCTATACTACCGCTGCAATTCGAACTAAATTTGAATTCGTTTCTCTATTTCAATAAGAATCTACAATCATGATTGTTGCCAACTTCAACCATCATTCGTGTATTACCTTAATAACACACCACATGATTACTATAGAGATAGATATGAACTATGTGTACTAGATGAACTTGAATTCTATTTTTTGAATACACTTGATGTTGATTCCAAATAATAGTACATTTGATGTACTAACTATATATTCATAATCTAAACCATGCTCCATACGTACACCGTGTTTATCACACAAAGTATAGTGCCCCACCCCCTACATTATGACAAGTATTCAGACCCGAGTTGCAAAAGCCACACATTAGCCCAAATTACAATCAATGTTCTACATTATGATATCTTCTTCAAGTATCCATATCCACTTTTTTATAATGAATTATGATCTTTTTCGTCTTTTACATCTTCATGATCCTCTTCTATTTGTAGCTAGCTAGCGCTAACTTTCTATCGTACATGCACATGCCCGCCCCCCTCACACACCCTTAGTGTCCCCTCCATCGCACACGTTCATTATTTCTCTTTAGGTCGTCCACCAGCGGTGTGTGTAGGCCCCCGACTCCTTCTTTCTGGCACACACCAGTCGATATACCTCTCTAGCCAAGTGTGCCTACAACAAACACATATATACTTCCCCTCTTCTCTTCTCACCGTACATGCCCCATATGTCCAATACGATTCCACGCAGGTGCACACTCCCGCCCCTCTTTTCATTAATCACATGCTCGCACACTCCTTCCCCCTCGACATGGTAGGCCTCTCGCACCACCTCCTAGCCACACCCTCTCCCCCTGTCTGCCTCTCCGGACCTTATTTGCTTCTAACACATGCAGGCGTGTTTATGAAATGATCTCCCTACATATAGCCAGGTCGACTATAATTCGTTTTCACCAAGCACCGATACACTTACGTCACTAGTTATGTCTCTCCTTTTCTCGGACACACGATGGTTGATCTTCCTATGTAGTTACACATGCTTACCACAACCATATCTTCTCCCCTCATCATCCTTGAATACCTCCCGACCCGTCTCTCACACGCACATGCATAGACAGACAGACATCCCCCGCCCTCTATTATTGATATTGCACTCATACCCTCCGTTTGTCTAGTAGGCCTCTCCCACCATTTGTGAGACGCCACTCCACCACCAACCCTTCGATGCTCTACCTTTGTCTTTTTCCCAACCTTATTCCTGTGCTACACATATCCATGGATGTCGATCGATCTCCCTCAATACATACCTAGGTCTCTCTCCTTCCCCACACATATACTAGTCGACCGGTCTCTACCCCCCCCCACACACACCGATAGTCGAACGTTGTAGGTAGGTATCCATGCCACGGAGAAGAACTGCACCTCTGCCCTCTCAAATTCTAGTAGGCCAGCCGCCCTGTATCTTTGACGTGGGCAAACACAAATTCGATGGCACTCTTTATCGATCGCGCAGCCACACACTTCATCCCTGTTTTCAATTCTATCGATATCTCACGTCCATGACTCCTTTTTACACACATTGCATATGTTACATTTTTCTTATTGAGATATCATCAACACATTGCCTCTGTTTCGCACAAACCATCTCTCTCACACCCACCCACGTACGTACCTGCACCTAAAGAAGAAGTGCACACAGGACGCACGTACTCACGTCTCGTTCCCGGCCACACCCGCGCGGGTACACGGTGGAGTTCGTTTCTGTATGAAAAGGCAGCCCACGTGATAATTTGATGCGTGTAGCGGTTATTTACTTGAAGGAGGGTTGGGTACCACGCCTAAAATATAAAACTATTGCCGTGGGGAAAATGGAAAAAATGGGTTTGTCTCTTGTCACACCATCTCACACAAGGCCGCCGTGGCCTCTCTCTCTCAGCGTTGGTCAGTGATCCAGCCGCATCCCATCCACCGGCGGAAAGGGAGGATGTGCATCGTCTCTCCGTTCGACGGTGTTGAGGCAGCTCGTCCCGATCTGCGGTACCCGCCGTTCTCTCTGACCAAGCTCCGGCGCGGTAGGGCCTTCGCCACTTGCTCGCTGCCGCAGTATGGGCAGATCCCGGCCGCCGGCGCCCTCCTAGTAACATCCCGACGACCCTCAGGTACAGCTTCCTCCGGCCTTGCTCCATTGCCCATCTTCCCATGTTGCTGCATGTGGATCTTCTTTAGTTGTTTTCTTAAATCGTATCTCGGCCGGCGTACTTTCCATCTTGCAATCTCGTCCTCAAACCATTTTTGATAAACCACCATGTGCTATCTTTCCCTTTTTACATGGAACATGCTTCTTTTTTGTCAGCGTATGTGTCTTCAACTCGTGTTATTGGGCAGTAATTGTTTCCTTTCGACCTCCTTTTGCAAACAGGGCTATCCATTTTCACCTCGTTGCTATTGCGACCTTTTGGTGAACTGCACAAATCACTTTTCTGAAGAGTGTTTTGTGCAGTTCCGCCAAAATGTCACATGAGCAACGTTTTTACATTTCTGTCGGACTGCGGAAAGGGAGATTGGTTTTGCTATCCTCCTCATCCAACTCCGTGCCTAATATTCTCCAACAAGAAGTTAGTCCTAAAGAGAGATCATAGAGGTGATCGGCTTCTATTTATGTGTGTTATGTTTCATCATCTAGTTCCACTATTATTGTAATCACACTGACTGGATATCTTTGCAAACAGGGATGGTCCGCCCAATTTTAGTGGAGCTGCACAAAATGATCGGATTGTGGTGTCCTTCATACACCTCTTTTTTGGCTATAGAGCTGGGTGAAACTAGCTGCCAAGCAATGAACACTGTGCCATGAAAATGGAGCCATGCCTATGAACAACATTGATCAATTATATTTTTTTCTTTATTTGTACACCTTCTCACAACTTTGTCTTCAGTTGTGATGTGAATATTGGCGCTGATCTGCGAACCATTGAGATGCATTAGACATGGTAGTTTCATTTGTATTTGATGGAATGTTGTAAGGAGATAATCTCGAGGCAAGACACATGAATCCTAAGTTGAAACCTTTTTTTTCCTGCGGGAACCAAAGTTGAAACCTTCATAGCATCACAGTACAATTTCTTCAAAATTATGCGTACATATAAACAAATCCTGAAGGATTGATAGCAATGCCAGAAACAATTCAACTTCGTTTTGCCGACATGTTGGACATCCTTCATCCGGGTCCACCTACCATGGAGCAATATTGAGTGCACAACACAACTTCAAGGAAAGATTCACCCCGATAGTTGCGTCGCAGTAGTAATTACTACTGAGCAGTCAAATCAAAGAGCCCCACCTTCGCCACAGTAAGTTGCTCGGACGAAGCAACCATCATTTCTCTGTTCCTTGAATCCACTGGTACTCCCATATTCCCACAGTAATAAGTTGCTCGGGCGAATCAACCATCACTATATCCGCTCACGTGTTATGACCATAGGAGCTATCCATTTAGATTGCATGTTAAGAAAAATATAAAGGTCAATAACTAATGCGACAAACTTTAAAAAAAAAACTAATGCGGCACCTCGGGCCAACGCGGCCAGATCGCATTTTGCACGAGAAATTACACACCATGTTTCGTTGACATGTGGTCCCGTTCCAACATATCAGTGAGACGACGGCGAGTAGTAGGAGTATTTCTGAACCGACGTGTAGGCTGGGGCGCCCCTTCGGGAACCGTGGCAAACTGGCAACTGTCCACCGACTCTTCGCCTTTCCCTCTCGATTTGGAACTGCTGTCGCACACTCTTCCTCTCCTTCCTCCATTTTCCTTCAGCCATTCACCCTTTCTTCTACCATTGTTCGATCGTCTTCTCCATGGAGGGAACAGGACGGAAATGACCCCGTTATTCTTGCCCCGATATGAAAGATGACGTGGTGGAGGAACTCATTGATCGGTGTGACATCATCACCTCGGCTAGTATGGCAGGTTCGTTCAAGCCCATTCTCGACTCAACTAATAACATCATTACAAGGAACCCAAGAGTCAAGGAGCGGTTTGATCTCCCCTATCTTCTTCATCGTGACCCTGATGACTGGCGCCGTCATGATGGAAGCCTCGCTCTGTGCAAGTTGATGCCGCTTGATAATGATACGTATGATGTTAAGATGCCATCACTTGAGGGCAAGGTTTGGGCAGGCGCAAATGGAGATTGGGTTGTTTACATTTAGTCCAACTGCGAGTGGGAACTTGTGAATGTGTACACTCGTGACCAGGTTCCACTTCCAAAAATCTCAGCAGACTGCCCAGAGGTTGAGCACACCGGTATTGTACGCACGTTCAAATACAATCATGGTGACTGTCTTCTACGAAAGATAGCAATTTGTCAAGTTCCCAACCGCTCTTGGAATTACAACAACTATGAAGTTGTTGCTATCTTCGACAAGCTTGTTGCCGTCCTTGGTGGTTTGACTCGATGGATATTGCTCAAAATTCAGTTTCTGTACATGCATGAGTACTGTGATGCAATTCAATATGAGGGCCTTGTGTTTGCTGCCACCACTCGTGGCACTGTTTTTGCATGGAATCGTTATGATTTTGGTACATTTGTCTTCCACCGTAATTATAATTGTTTCATCCACATGCATGCGGGTTAGCAAGTTTCCCTTTACTAATTAACCTTCTTCTTGTGTTTCCAAGGTCCTGTGAACATTCCACCACCTATACTTGAAAAATTTTATAACCAAGGGGGAGATGACGATGGTGATGATCACGAGCATGAGGACGAGAAGCGCCCATATACTCTTTGGCGCCTGGCAACTAATTCTGATGGATCACCTCTTCTCTTGTGTATACAGCCCACTAATGATGTTACTGCTAAGGAAGCAGGTGTAGTCTCCCATGGCCGCACTCTTCGGACCTATTCCAACACCCGTTGCATGGTATTCGGGATGGATACTAGTGTGCTAGCGCCAACACCTTCTCCCTGGTACAAAATTGATAGTCTTGGAGAAAACTCGCTCTTCCTTGGACAAAACTATCCGATGATGTTGAAAGGCGATCCAACTGCTGTTGACACAACGTTACTAGCACCATTTATGAGAAGCAACTATGTCTATACCTCGGACATTAGCGTGGTTCCCTACCCTGGTACTGATATAGTAGGCCGCTTCAGCCTAGATGATCAGTCCTGCGTTGGTCTCGAGATCGACAATAGATGGCCCGTCCCAGAGAATCACTTGTGGTTCAAAGCAAGCGTTTCCAACGCCGAGGAATGGTTGAGTTGAAGTTCATTTCATAGCTTGTTATTTGTTGTGTGGTGAAAACTTTAGTATTTATAATGCATCCTCGTTGTCGATGTGGGTTGATGACCTGTTGTATGTAATAAAATGATATGCCTGTGATAAACTTACTAAATTTATGAATGGCTTTCGAGTTGCTTCTGTGAGTGAGTGGTGCGACGAGGCAAAAATATATTTTTCGAATACATAATTGTACGTGCATTGCAACAGGTTATCGGATGAGGCCAATCAATAATAGTAGTACACTATTTGTACTAGCTTCACATGCTTCACGCGTCGTGCGGGTGTTTTTACTGTAGCCATATTGTACGTAACCAGCACCTCGAATCCTCGATACTAGTACTATATAGTAAGTAGTAGGAGTAGTATGGTGGCATGGGCCAGAACAAGCATTCACGTCCAGGAGTACATCACACGCCACCAACACGACTTCCATCTAACACCATATTTCTTGAAGTCCGTGCTAGAGCAATCTCTTCAACCTCATCGTTTCTCTAACTCAGCCATCGTGCGGCGGGCGAGGTGGGGGTTTGCCGATAGTCAGTTTCCTCAACTGCGGTCCCACTTGTAAGGCCAACTCCAACGCTCTATCAATATATGGATGTACTCTTCTTCCCAATACAAAAACTTGCATCCATTCTACTCCCTCCGTTGCACAATACATGCCTTCTATTTGTCAAAATATATATGTATCTAGACATGTTTTAGTATATAGGTACATCCATTTTTGGACAGATGGAAGTCAAGTATTTTGGAATAGAGGGAGTACACAATAATTTTTTTAAGTTAGCACAACTAGTCTAATCCGAGAGCACAACCGAAGATTTGGTCGAGTTCTTCCTCCTTTTGCCGACACGTGGGACATCCAGCATCCAGGTCGTGTCATGAAAGAAAATAGAGTGGTAGTTGAAGCCACGAGATGTGCATCTTGGGTTAAACTCTAAATAGAATCTTACTACTCTTGAGTAACTCCAAAAGCGGCCAGCGAAGATCTTTATTGGATTTGTTTTTCATCACCAGGACGTCGAGGTGAAAGATGTGCAGGTTCAGTGGGTCCTCTTGCGTTTTCACTGACATGTGGGGCCGCATGTGAGCAAACAGACGATGGGCTCCGCGTGTCCGCTGGCTGGCTGAGAAGAGAGATAGAGGAGGGCTGAGCACGGACTGCAGGAAATTTGTTCTACGTAACCAGCACCTTGATATTCGCGTGTGGTTGTTTCTAGAATAAAAAAAGGAGGTACCCCTACTTATGTTACTCCCACTACGCCTAGCCTAAGGTTAGTAGGTGACCTTGCGCTTGGCTCTTCGCCTCTTCCGGAAGTCGATGGTTCTATAGTAGTGCTTCTGGCAATCTGACACCAAATGAACTGTTGCACGTCCACCGCTTGTAAGCAAAAGTTTCTCCTTGTGCTGCGAGCCACCACGCACACGTTTGCGAGGGAGAAGGCGTAATCAAGCTTCTCGTCGTTCTGCGAGTTGATGGGACACATCAAAGTTATTTACTAGTAGTATGTACTCTCTCCAAAAAAGGGCTGACCATGTCATTGCTACCATTTCGTGCTCCGTCGTTGAGTACATGCACTATTCATGTGCCATCGAGGAGAAAAAATATTGTGTAGGTGCCATCGAAGTGCACGACTCACTTACAAAAAAGGGTTTCCCCCCGCTTTCCCCCTCGCACGACTCACTTACGCACTGCTTATCTGATTATCTCCATTTTCTTGCATGACACGTGCACCTTGATGCTAGATGTCTCGCGTGTTGGGAAAAGGATGAACAAAGCTCACGTAAAAGAAAAGAGTTGAAGAGCATAGATTCCCGACGACCGAGGAGGAGCAAGGAACCTCACGGTGGAGCGTCTGCAAGGAACCTTGCGCATTTCCCCCTGTTTTTTGCCGCCTGCCCACCTATAAACAACTAAAAGAACATGAACTTTTCGCTAACCACTAGAAACGGTACATCAAGATGCTAAGTTGAAGATGTTTTATACTCCCTCCGTTCCCAAATATAAGTCTTTTTAGATATTTCAATAAGGGACTACATACGAAACAAAATGAGTGAATCTACACTCTAAAATATGTCTGCATACATCCGTATGTTGTAGTCTATTTGAAATGGCTAGAAAGACTTATATTTAGGAACGGAGGGAGTAGTTTATATTGAATTATTGATAACCATGCAACAAGCCACGCATGTACAGGACGCATGCAGCCATGCATGTACACAAGCCAACGCACTAACTCCATCCGATCCAACTCATGCACATACGCGCACACCATGGAGCACACAACGCACATACACAAGGCATGCATGCACACACGCTCGGCCGCAGAATGCACGTGAATAACACATGCATGCGCACACACTCGACTGCATGGAGGCGTGCGCCATCCGCTGTGACATCCGGTTCGTCGTGCTACGGTGACGCTCGCATGCAACGGCGCATACGCATCTCTTGCAACACCTCTTTGCCGTCGTTGCTCAACTACTAGTCAGAGACAAAGACGACCACAGCCTCAGCCTTAGAGCTAGCACCGATGCAAAAACATGCATGCTGCACGCACACGAGCACATACGGAGGCCCACGACATGGTGGTGGTGCGTCCCTAGTCGCCTCTACTCCTTCTGTGCACGTTGTCTATCAAGGCGGCTCCATGCTAATGATGATGTGGGTGAGATCTTCTAGGACTCAGATGATGATAAGAAAATTATGAGACACAAGGTGACGTACACCGTCAAGGTCCACGGTCAAGGGGGTGCTAGTAAGTGCTTAGATGTGCTTAGATCAAGTATAATAGAGCTGAGTCAGCGGGCTATAAGGAATAAACTATAGTATATTTCTGCTTAGTTGGAGGAAAGAGAAGAGGAGAGGGAAGGTAAGCGGGCTCTTCATGAAGAGCCATCTCTAGCACGTGCTCCTAGGCACTTTGTGAGAATGAAAGGTGGGCCACAGAACAAAAAAGTAGTAGTACACTCTTTTGATCTACTATTGTACATGTTGACTATAAGATGGGCTGTAGATGACATGGCACTGGCTTATAGCCAGCAGCTGGCTATACTATTAATGCTCTTTAGATGAGGTGCTAAGTGCATTAAATGGCTTAGTAACTCAAGTCTTCAATGCATAGGTGCTTAGTTTATTGGTGCCACATCATATTTTATGCGTACGTGGCAGGCTTAGCAGCTATACATGGTGGAGCACTGGGAGAGGCCAAGGCTGGTCATAGTGGGGAGTAACTTGTACTGTAACATATTACTATGTTACTCTAAACATCTCTATAAACCGGAAAGGAGGGAGTAGTAACATAGACTAGTGTCATATGCAGAGTATGGGAGCACATGATATTTCCCTGTCC
>NC_057807.1:125422391-125425021 GCF_018294505.1 Triticum aestivum | reverse complement strand
CAGCCGTTGAAGGGGTGCGCCGACCGAGGGCACCGCCCGCTGCACGCCCAGCATTTGAGACTACATAATGGATAGTAACTTTTAGAGAAAGTACTACAATTGGATGACATAAGCAGGCTATAAGGATTTAAATATAGTATTTGTGCTTAGTTGAAGGAGAGAGAAGAGGAGAGAGAAGAGAAGTGGATTTTAAACGTGTAGCCGGTTGTACTCCAACATACTTTGTGAGACAAAAGGTGGGGCCATTATTAATGATATTGTATTTATACTAAAGGGACTAACGGATGCCTTAATTACTCCGTTTTTTTGAGAAAAACCTTGGTGGGGCTATTATTGACTTTTTTTGAGCTATTATTGACTTGGACGTGGGGTTTGGGGGCCAAAGGCCTACTATTATACTCGCACGACCGACCTGACATGCTCTACCCTAGCCGCGGCTGTATCATATGGTTTCGCACCGTTCCAGATCTTAGCGCTGCCACGCAATTCTTCTCCAGCCCTCCTTCCAGCGTGCACCGTGAGAAGGGACAGCAGTCCTCCGAACCCCGCCTTTCGTGATCCTGTACAGGACAGGGGCGATCAGGTTTTTGGGGAGCACACTCCTGTGACTGCTGCCAGCGACGACTTCCTCAACGTCAGCCTTATTCCCCGACCTCGGTAACCTCTTCATCAATGACATGAGTGACAACATCAACCACATCGGTTCTGCTCCCGCTGTACAGTATGTGATTCTGTCCTCCTGGTTTAGTCCGCATCATTACTTTGATGTTTGCAATTGTCGTCATGATCTATTTACTGCTGATTCGAATAAATCTCATACTAAATTGCTCATATATTCAACAATCAAATCCAAAAACCTGATCACAGGCAATTTACTCCGAGTGGTTTTGCTGCGCTTTTGAAGCCGTCTACTTTTAAGGGGGTGCAATATAAAAGGTGGCGCACAAGAGCAGTATATTGGTTTCAGATCATGTACTGCTATGACGCCACTAAGGGTAAGCCTCAGGGCGATCTTAATCCTACACAGCAGGAAGCTTTTCAGAACATGGATACCCTCTTCAAAGCCGCCCTACTGAGTGTTCTTGATGATTCCATTGTGGATTCATATATGTCATTTGACAGCGGCAAAGACATGTGGGCTGCGCTCGAGGCCACGTTTGGGCCCTCGGGCGCTGGCAACGAGTTGTACGTCATGGAGCAGTTCTGTGACTACAAGATGACCGATGAGCGCTCTGTTGTTCAGTAGACTCATGAGATACAGTCACTCTCTAAGGAACTTGAGTACTTTAAGTGTGTGTTGCCGGACAAATTTGTTGCTGGGACCATCATTGCCAAGCTTCCACCTTCGTGGAACGATTTTGCTACTTCTTTGAAAAACAAGAGACATGAGTTTTCTGTTTTGGATCTCATTAGCACTCTTGATTTTGAGGAGAAGGCGAGAGCAATAGACACACGTGCTCGGGTCGCCGAGGGAGCTTCTAGTGCCCACATGGTACACGAGAAGAACTTCTAGCCCAACCAGCCCCAAAACAACAAGAACAAATCTCAGGGGAAAGGCAAGTTTGATGCAAAGAACAAGCCGTCACATTCTACCAACTTCAAGAAGAATTCTCATAATGGGAAGGGATACAAACCTCAATTTTGGTAGCACCACACAAAATTTATATGGCTGCATCTACCTGTTGTCAGCTAACCTCATGGTGCTCCAGGTATTCCTACATTCGTAACTAGGTACAATGACCACCGCAAGATGAAATTAGCTTATTCATACGTTGACTTGCTGAATGCAGTGCGGAACGATACTGTCATGTGTGGAGGAGCAAACAAGCAGTGTAGCCGAAGGTGGAAATCAACCAAGGACTTATGAAATTATATGTAATCTTCCTCAGGCAGGTCAGTATCCCCTTCGTCCAGATGATCGTGTTTTGTCATGCCGAGCTATTGATATGTGCTACTGTTTTGCAACACCGTTTAAGTATAGCTACTATTTTCCTATCTTTTCAGATTCAGGACAATGAATATGATATCAGGACCCATGTTGAGTCATCTCTATTGCCTCATGTTTTTGTTGCAAATGTGTCAGCATCAATTGCAAGATGAGGCAGCTAGCTAGCTGTGGAGTTGCCAACATGCTCAAAGTGCTCGCAACATTGAGAAGAAACAACCATGCCCAGGAAATTAATGCCTGTGCAGGGAGGCCCTTTGCTCAAAGAAGCATCGACCGATTTTCTTTATTTCCACACCTTCTCACAGCTTTGTATATTGGTTATAGTATGGTGAATCATTGAGATGCATAGACATGTTGAACTTTTGTTCTTATGAATGTTAGTTTAATGTGAGTGTCTGCATCCAGTACCGCATCCTCTAATTTGGTGGATGCACACAGCGAAAATAAATCTCCTTAATTTACTCCATAACCACCCTATTAAATAGGCCTAGTAACAAACCAGGCGCATGCAGTGGCCGGCGGGCACATGCATCCTGCATGCATGGCCAGTCAGCCAAGCCCATGCGCCAGCTCCAATGCAGCAACGCAAAACAAGAGAGCGGTTCTTGGGAAAAAGGGAGTAGTTAGTGCAACGGGCCTTATAAACACGAACAACTCGCTCTCCCGCTTCCGTCTCCCCACC
>NC_057807.1:125415241-125422049 GCF_018294505.1 Triticum aestivum | reverse complement strand
CCAATCTTCCTCACTTGTCCAGAAAACCCCGCTCACCTTCTTCCTCACTCATACAGAAAACGCCTACTCCTCTTCTTCCACTCCTACAGAAATCCCCAGCCCTCCTTATTCCCCACTCGCACTGCCACTAGGCTTGTCTCTGCCTACTCTGCTCAAACCCGTGAGCTCGGCGCAATGCCCACAAGGAAAATGGAGTCGGCTGGCCCCAGCGCCAAGAAGATGAGGCTCCCCCCAGCGGCGACGCCGGCTGTAGATCCCGCACCCGGTAGCGCGGGGAGAAGCGGCGAGCCCCACACCCGGATCTGAGGAACCGGTAGAATCTCCGGTGGACCGCATCAGCGATCTCCCGGGCGTCATCCTTGAGGAGATCATCTCGCTTCTCCCCACCAAGGATTGCTGCCGCACACAAGTCCTGTCAACTCAGTGGCGCCCTCTATGGTGCACCGCGTCCCTCAATCTCGACTGTCGTCAGATATCTGTCCTTCCTGAGTTTGATCTCATTAGAGCCATCGTCTCTTCTCACCAGCAGGGCCTCGTTCAATGCCTCTGCATCCCGACAAGCTACCTGCCGTCCATACCCGGCAAGGTGGACGCTTGGCTGACATCCCCTGAATTCGGAAAACTCCAGCAGTTTGAGTTCTACCATTACCACGAAATTTTCATACCACGAACATACCAAGAATTCGTGCCCACACCATCGTTGTCCGTATCGCGGTTTTCCTCCTCTCTCTCCACACCGCCACCTTCGCCCGGTGTCATCTACCATACGATCTGGTACAAATGCTTCAACTCCCACTGCTAAAAAAACTTTTGCTTGTGGTGGTTATCTGTCGGAGGCCTCACTGCACAGCATCATCCACTCCAGTTGCCCTGCCCTGGAGCGCTTGTTGATTGTTTTGGGAATAGAAATCGGTATCAGTTGTCTCCAAATAAAGTTGCCTCACCTTAAAAGCATTGAAATTTGTTTTAAAGGACTACAACTCATCATCGAAGATGCCCCTTCACTTGAAAGGTTGCTCCTTCATAATTTTTATACACCTTCAGAAATAACTGTCGTCTCTGCGCCCAAACTGGAGACCTTGGGTGTAATTTGTGACCCGTTTAATAATCACAAGGAGTTGGTGTTTGGCTCCTCACTTTTTCAGGTACCATATATTATCATCTACACATTTGTAATCATATGCTGCATTTTTCATTTGTGCGCATAAGTTTTATATCATCTTGGAGTACACTTTGGGTACTAATATTATGTTATATGCTCAATGAAGAGTTCGTCCGTTGATAGCCTATCAATGGTGCTGGATTCTGTCAAGATCATATATATCAGAATATATAGTTTTGATCTGGACATAATTATTGGCTTGCTGCGATGCTTTCGATCTCTGGAGAATTTATACATAGAGGTGATGATTTCATGCACATTGAAAGCTCATATATATTTTACTAGAATTAACTGTTCAACTGTCGTTCTTTCGACATACTCTTTTTTTAGACCTTAACTATTTTCAATCTTCATGTCTACTTAGGGAGAACCACATGGAGAAAAACATATAACCAATCGTTGGAGTAATAAGCACGAGGATTTTCTCAGTTCTCATGACATTCGTTTGAGGACAATAATGATGGGATGATATGCATCCAACCAGGCAAAAAGAAGCTTTGTCACATTCTTCCTGTTGAACGCGAGGTTACTATTGTCCATGAGGCTTAATTTTTACAGCAAGAGATTTCTCACGGACGAACATGTTGAACAGCAAAAAAAGAAGTTTCAGGTGGACAAATGGGCTTCTAAACGTGCTCGCTTATATTTACAATAAGTTGTAGACATCCTGAAATAGTTTTTTTTGCACAGGATGTTGATTTTATGGATCAGACCGATCCATTTGTTTGTGACTGCAAAAAATAGTGGTTGGATTAGATGTTACTATCATGTTCAATCTGGGTTTTGTCTAAAAATTTGATGAACAATTAATCCTTGGGCTTTTTGTACCATTTGTATGCTTGACTTGCATGTTGTTGCCCTCGTACTCCCCTCCACCTGCCACTACACTGCTGCATCTTCCATGGCTGCTGCTCGTTCCCGTCCAGGCCTTGCCGTTGTTCTCCGCCTTGGTTAGCTTGCTGTGCCCGCCGCCGTCTGGCGTTGTCAACATGGTCAACAACCAAGAGGAATCATGAGATGACTATACGTGGAGAGGCTGACAGTAGGGACCCACCAGGATCATTGCATTTCGCAAGCAGGTGCCTCGTTATTACAAGCCAAAAAAATACTTCCTCCTAATTGTTTGACAACTAGGTTCCACGCCATTGTCAATGTAGTCAATAAACGAGAAAATTACACAACGAGCGGATAACACCAGGGACCCAACAGCTCACCCAGTTGTTTTTCAGTTTCAGAGACGGAGCTCAACTGCGAGCTGTGCGGGGCTGTGGCCCGTCTAGCCCACGCTTACGCTTTTATTAAGCACATGATGAGCCCAATTGATATATTTTTTATTTCTGAAATTGGCTAGCCCAGTTCTTTTTTTGGAGAATACCAAAACCGAGGCCTACTTGCTTTTCTCAGCCCTGCTGGGCTGCAAATCTTTCAAGACGAGGAGGGATAAGAAATGGGCTTCCCCAGAAAATGGGCTATAAGTTGTAAGAAATGGGCTGTAAATTTTTAAACCAAAGCCAACTGACAATTGCATTAAAATATCATTTTTTCATGATTTCTCTACTCTCTACTCTTATAGAAACCATAGCCAACTGGCAATTACATTAAAATATCATCTTTTCTCCCATATGATAAACTACTCATACAAATGCATCTCCATGTTCCGTGCAACGAACGGGCATCTTGCTAGTTAAGATTCTAAATTTCATTCTTTTTTTTGCGGAGAATTGTTTTTTGAATTTTATTTTGATATAACTTTTTGAAAACTATTTTTAACTGACTCAAAATTTCGTGATTAAAAGAGCTCGGACCCCACTGAAATATGCAAAATTTCGTTGAATTTTTTAGCAGTGCCCAGAATATGGTTTGTAATGCTAATAAAAAGAATATGGGCTTCAAATATCCTTAAGAATTCGCAAATGGGCTGTAAATTATTGAAAATAATGGCTAATGGGCTGTATGCTGTTTTCCACAGATTTGGAGGATGACTTCTGGGCCTACTAGGTTGACGATGATGCTGTCCTAATTTTTTTTGACGCGTACGCAAGGCTTTGTCAACTTAGTCAACACACAGCAGTGACTATTGGTTGTCCATCCAACGGCCGCCGTGCTTCTTCAATCTTTGATCTTCCTGCTCCAGCCACCCAAACCAGCGCCGGCGGGACTGCCTGCTCCCTCCTCCCGTGGCTGGCTGTGCTGCCGCCAGGCCATTCCTCTAACCACCCACACATCCTGTTATTTTCCAGCGACGTCAGCCTCACCCTGCAGCCAACCAGTCAGCGCTCGTTCTCCCCTAAGTGTGGGCATCCGCTGCGGTGTCTTCGCCGGCTCCGGGTGCTTCTCTTCCTAGGCCTCGCCCTCGTCCACCGCGTTTGTGCTCTCGGTGCGGCGAGGTCAACACGGTCAACAAACAACAGCCATCGGAAGAGGCTGGCAGTAGGGGCCCACACAGGAAAATGCCTCCTTATTACGCGCAAAATAATGATTCCTCCACCTGATAGCTAGGACCCACCGGAAGGTCTCTGTATTTCGCAAAAAAAATGTTCCCCCCGCTGTTAGCTCGGACCCACCGGAAATGCCACCTTATTACACACAAAAAAATGAATACTCCCCCTGCTAGCTGGGACTCACCTTGATGGGAGGCTGACTTGTGGGCCTACTAAGTTTACGGGGACGGAGGTCTTTGTCAACTTAGTCAATATGAACGACTCTAGCTCCAGTGACCGTACGATGTCCATCCAACGACCGTAGTGCTTCTTCAACCTCTGGTCTTCTTGCTCCAGCCGCCCAAAGCAGCGCCGGTCATGCCGCGTGCTCCCGCCTCCCGTGGCCGACTGTGATGCTGCGGAGGCCTCACCGCCCCCTACTACTCCCACCGCTGGCCAGACCATCCCTCTACTCACCCACACGCCCTATTATTCTGCGGCGACAACAGCCTCACCCTCGTACTCCTCTTCGCGTGGGCATCCACTGCCGCGTCTTCCCCGGCTCCGCGTCGTCCCCTTCCTAGGCCTCGCAGTCGTCCACCACCGTGGTGCTCTCGGTGCGGCGTGGTCAATGTGGTCAACAACCGACTTCCATCGGAAGAGTACTGTGCGTGGAGAGGCTGACACCTGGGTCCACGGCAGCCGCAAGGAAGTGCCTCCTTATTACATGCAAAATAGTTATTCCTCCACCTGACAGCAGGGACCCACCGGACATGCCACCAGTATTTTGCGACAAAAAAATTTCCCCCCTAACTACTGGGACCCACCAGCTACATCTTCGCACGCAAGGAAGTGCATTCGGGCAAAAAAACCCAAAATGATTCGCCCCCCTGACTGTTGGGACCCACCAGCACATCTTCGCAGGCAAGGAAGTGCCTGACAGTCGGGACCCACCTAGTCGAAGTGTACATTGCATTGTCATTCTGGTCGTGAACGTGTACGTACATATATACTGGTCGATGTAGAGGCGCACACGTGTCGTAGGAGAGGCGCGTACGTGTCGTAGTAGAGGCGCACACGTAGCATGTACACGTACGTACATCGGCCAGGGTGCAAGAAAGAAAATACGGCCAGGTACGTACATACAGGCGGGGTCTCAAACGCCTACTCGCGCATACGTACGGCCAGGTCTCGTGTACATGGCTGGGTCGGAATAGAGAAACAACATCGTTGTCGTGTTCATGGGGAGGCAACGGAATGCGTCGTATTCATGGGGAGGCAACGGAATGTGTCGTGTTCATCGGGAGGCAACGGAACGCGTGGGAGCCAACCAGCTGGGTTGGAACGGAATGCATGGTCGTGTTCATCGGGAGGGCTTGAAGGAACAAGCAATGGAAACGAGGCCTGGCGTACCGCACAACGGAGGAAACAGACCTCCTACATTCGGAACGGGGTCCTGTTGATCGGGAGGGGTGTGGCGTACTGCAAAACGGAGGAAACGGATCTCCTACGATCGAAACGGGGGTCCTGTTGATCAGGAGTGGTGTGGCGTACCGCAAAACGGAGGAAACGTACCTCCTACAGTCGAAACGGGGGTCCTGTTGATCGGGAGGGGTGTGGTGTACCACAAAATGGGACTCCACGGGATACTGTTCATCTCCACCATCGACCTCCTCCAGCCTCTACGGGCTACCGTCGACCTCCTCTAGCCTCCACGGGCTCCTGTTCATCCAGCCTCCATCGCGCGCTACTCCACCGACTACTGTTCAACCACCCCTCCACCGTCTACTGTTCAACCACCCCTCCACGGGCACCCCTCCACTGTCTACTGTTCATCCAGCCCTCCACACCACGGGGTCCTGTTCATCCAGAGGCAATGCCACCACTCACTGTTCATCCAACCCCCCTCCCCCCGCAACGCTCACTGTTCATCCAATCGATCTGCTTCAGTTAGCAACAGTAGCGAAGGAATCGCTCGATCGGGTTCAGTTAACAACCATCGATCGATCGCTCGGGTTCAGTAACGCATAGCCTGCACTTCAATCGCTCGGGTTCAGTTAGAGCCCAACGCCTCGCTCGGGTTCAGTTAGAGCCAACGCCTCGCACACACGCGCGTACGTGTACGGGATAAACGCGCATCGCTCGGCCCTCGACCTCCCACTGTAACCGACAACTCCCCAAAATTTTCCTCCCCCTCGCTTCTACCATGGTTTTTTTCCGTCATGGACGACCCAAAGAATGTCATGCAGCTGCGTCTCTGGCCCGCCCAGGACGAAAAGCCCATTTTCTGTCATAGAAGTAGGAGCCCACCACATCTATGATGATACCGGGTTTTGTCACAATTATTGTCATAGAAGTGTCATATGTATGAAAGAAAAAAATTTCGTTCGGCCCAAAATGTCACGGATGTGTCTTTTTATTGTAGTGTATACATTTGAATTCAACTTAAGGTGGTTTAAAAAATCGAATTCAACATGAAGTCCATTCAATTATTTGAATTTGATATCATGGCATTTGTAAATCATACCTAAATTATGGGGGCACCAATCTTTGCTTTGATTTTGTACATAATAGCATATGTAGTCGTGTACAAAATAGATTCAAATTTAGCTCCTCCATTACAAAATAATCGTAGTTATAGGATTTTCAAGTGTCAAAATTTCAAAAAGAAGCGGTAAATTTAATGAGGTTTTCAAACATACAAGGTCAAATATAACATTGTCTATTTAGGTCAATCCTCATAGTTCAAGAGTACTCTAAACGTGAATGCTTGTGTTTCAAAATTTCGAACGAAGCACCAAAAGAGCCTCTACTCGCCCAAAACCGCGTGAGACCAATGTTTGGTAGTACAAGGAAATTACTTTTCTAATAACTCCAACCCATGAAACCTACCGGCCCGACGTCCAAAGGTCTAAACTGGGGTCGGTTTGTAGCTTCATCTAGATGCCACGCAACCGCCTCCAAAAAACATTCATACACATTGGCCGCCTAAGCACACATGCGCGCGGCCAAAATCGCTCCCGCCCACTATTTGGGACACCTGGGATTACCATCCTACCCCCGACCCGCAGTAGGTCCGAAATTTAAGAGGGGGGCAAAGTTTGTACTTTCCCCAAATTTCAAACAAGCGCGTCCCATCTTCTGTTCAAAAAAGCCAAAAACAAGCGTGTCCCAGACCGAAACATGGTTCTCCCCCCGTCCCCCCCCCCCGCCTACCCGTCAGATT
>NC_057807.1:125385288-125414834 GCF_018294505.1 Triticum aestivum | reverse complement strand
CCACCAGCCACGAAACCCCAGTGTCCTCCGTCCGCCTCCCCATCCCACCCATCAACCGCCGCCCTCCTCCATCATGCCGGAGCCGATACCCCGACGTCGTCGTCCATCGCAACCTCAACCGCAACGCCCTCCATGACTAGTAGTTGAAGCCGAGGCCGAGCCGTCCGTACCCGAGCCAGTTCAACCACGCCGTCCTGCGCCTCATCGCTGCCGCTCCAACTTCGCCACCGTCCACCGCACCGGAGATGTTCCTGCTACGTAGTCCTTCGCCGCCTCGGATCTGCTTCCCCTCCACTGATATACGGCCAAGGCAACACAATCAAGAATTTAGCCATGGGTTTGTCCAAGGATCCACGGCTCTCCAAAACATCGGTTCCCTCGGGAAAAACAAGAAGATCGCCGCGATATATCGACACCACACTGGCAACCGATAAGGGTACTCCTCTCCCTTATTCGTGCAAATCTTACGTGTCTGCTTGCACGGTATTCATCCCACAGAAGACACTAGTTGACCGCTTCTTCTTCATACTAGATGTTCCTAGTAACTTGCGATGCACAAGGTTTCTCCTCATATACTATTTCACGTTAGCTAGAGGTCCGTCACCCCCCCTAAATTTCAATTTCTGGCCAGTTGATTCCCAATTAACGGAAGCATTCCCCGGCGTAACAGGCGCTAGTACGCCTATTACGCCGGGGAAGCAGCACTTTGGTGTTTATCTTAGGGGCGTGTGCGGCCTAGAGCTACTGGCGCCCGATCTGGAGGTCAGCCGGGATTAAAGGGATGGCCTGGGGGCACTGCCAAGCATGGCGTTGGTGTGAGGTCGAGGGGAGGGCGGGGCGGCGGAGGCAGGGGTCTGGGCCGGTGGTCGCTGGCGGTTCTAGATCGTCAACAGTGACTGGTGGGAGGTAGACGAAGGCCATCTGCCCGTTCCTTATAGATCGGATGATTCATTAAAAAATCGACTAGCCTATTTATTTTCAGTCGACTGTTATCTTAGATATGACCACATGTGGTGGTGTGCTGGAGGAGTACCTGCATTTCCTGTGCTCATATATTACAAAATCATACGGAGTATAATCTAATTTTGATTGCCATGCAATGTTGTAGAGCTATCATATGTCTCCTGTCATTTATATTTCAGCCACCTGCTATCTGCTACTTTTACAGTGCACTAGTTCTGCACACACTTCACCCATACTCTCACTATTGTGTTTTTATGCAAGGGTATTTCAGAGTCTGCCTCGAGAGAAGCAAAAAAGAAAAGAGACAAGTCGTGCCAGTTTTCTATGCGGCTAGGCACGACACGTTACAATGCTATAAAGGGTGCAATGTCAGCAGATGGAGACGGTAAATGTAGCTCTGGAGTTGATGACCTCGCTCGCAATGAACCACCATCCCAGGTGCTTGCTTTAACTGCACGGTATCATATGTGGTTGCATGTTCCATATGGTGTCTAGCTTGTATTCTAAAGGAGTCTTTATTAAGATAAGGAAAGATATTTTTTACATGAACCACCATCCCATGAGCACCAGAAGACAAATAGCTAGTCAGGGCACTAGCCGAGCCAGTGACATGCCCAGCAAAGACAGGCATCACCTGGAAGCCAACTAAAAAGTCACGATGGTGGCGAAGCAGCCCACCTCCCACCAGGCTCTCAGGTCCTAGATGATCATGCTCACCACTCCAGCCAGATGTCTAGCTTGTATTGCTTCCAATTTGGTTAAATTGCATCTGCTTAGCTTACACATTATACCTTTGAATATGCCATGCCTTTTTGTTTTTGGTACATACTAGTACATCTGTGTATTAACCATGTTCTTACATCAAACTAATGTTCTTGTGTATCCCTCATCAATTACTTATGATGAGGTAGGCAAGAAAGTGGACTACTCCTCATTTAAAGAATGTAGCGTCAGCCTCCCGACATGATTCTCAAGAAACAACAATGCTAGATGACGATAGTGAATGTAGCTCTGTAGTTGATTACAACATTTCCCCTACACTAGCATCGCGAGTGCTTGCTCTAACTTGGCAGCATGATATGTGGTTGCATGTTGCATATGGTGTCTAGATTGTAATTCTTCCAATCCGGTTAAACTGCATGTGCTAGTCTGCTTAGCTTATACATTATACCAGTTAATGTGACATGCCTTCCTGTATTTAGTACATAGTACATCTGTCTATTAAGCATGTCCTTACATAAAACTATTGTTTTTTTTGTATCCCGCATCAATCAATATGACGAGACACCTTTAGTATATGCAGTGCGATATTAGTTGCATCTTTCATATGATTTATAGCAGGCGCTGCTTCTAATTTGTTGAAATTCCATTTATGATGGGATGCTTTTAACTTGGCAAAGTCATATTGGTTGCATCTTTCATGTGGTGTCTAGCTTGCATTGCTTCTTATTTGTTGGAA
This sequence comes from Triticum aestivum, assembly GCF_018294505.1. Lineage (NCBI taxonomy): Eukaryota > Viridiplantae > Streptophyta > Magnoliopsida > Poales > Poaceae > Triticum > Triticum aestivum. The sequence continues at coordinate 125,412,412 of NC_057807.1, read as the reverse complement.
TGGTTTCTGCTTAGTTTACACAAACAGTTGTGAACATGCCATGCCGTCCTGTTTTTCGTACATATTCCATCCTGGTATCATGTGTTTGCCTTACATCAAAGTAGTGATTGTCAGTATCATGCATGAATGAGTTCTGAAGAGAGAATTTTATTGCTTTTTCTTGTCGGTTTTACTTGACAATTCAAAATCAATAAAGCGGAAGGAAGTTAGCAAGGCAGCAAATAAAGGTGCTCCTTCCGAATGGAGGGCCTCTATAGTTTCTACTCCTCCACACCCCCAAGATGATTTCCAAGACAACACATGCATAGACACTCAACAAAGCTGTGTTTATGATGAGCATGTCTCCCCTAGTGCACCATCACCGGTGCTCCCTCTAACTTGGCACTGTTATATGTCGTTGCATGGTATGTGTGATGTCTAGCTTGTATTGCTTCTAATTTTGTTCAATTCCATCTGCTTACTTTACACATTATACTTGAATAAGACACGTGTTCCTATTTCTAGAACATACAATATCTGTCTATCACACCATGTTCTTACATCAAATTAATACTGTTGTGTAACCTGCAACAATCACTTATCATAAGACACGTTTGACTTCGGAGTGTGATATAGGTTACATCTCGCATTCTTTTCTAGCTTGTACTACTAATTTGTTGAAATGGCACTTATAACTAGACAGTTTTAACTTGGTAGAGTGATATTCGTTGCATCTTTCATATGGTGTCTAGATTTCATTGCTTCTAGTTTGTTGAAATGCCTTCTCCTTAGTTTACACATCATAAGCTGTGAATATGCAATGCTATGAATATGCAATGGCACTAATGACGAGAGACCTCTAACATGGTAGTGTGATGTTTTTTGCATCTTGCGTATGATTTATTTCTTATACTGCTTCACATTTGTTTAAACGCCATTTATGATGAGACACTGTTAACTTGGCAGAGCGATATTTGTAGCATCTTTCATATGGTGTCTACCTTCCATTGCATTGCTTCTAATTTGGTGAAATGTCTTCTACTTAGTTTACACATCATAGTTCTGGCTATCTCTTCCGTCCTGTTTTTCGTACATATTACATCCTCCTATCATGTGGTTGTCTAACATCAAAGTTTAGTTCGTCTGCATCACGCATCAGTTTGTTCTGAAGAACTAAATTGTTATTCGTTTTTCTTGTCGGCTTGACTTAACATGGCACAGAGAAAGAGGAAGAAACACAGAATGGCAGGGAATGAGAAGCGGATGAATCCTGCAGATTCTGCTGGTAGTGATGGTGCAATAGAAGGTCAAACTCCAGAAGAAAATTCTACAAACAGGACATCCCATGGTACATGAGCTGCAAAAAAGCCAAACAGAAACAAATAGCTGCCACCAAACAAGCAGAGACAGCCCTAGTTCTTGCAACACCTACCACAGTACTACCAGCTGCACGAGTTACTTGTGCATCAACTAAGCTAGCAGCACGTTCCCAAGATCCCTTGCCACCTGACACTACTTCCCAAGCACTCTTGACACAAGACAAGTTGGCAATATCAGATGAACCTTGCGAGCTTCAACAACAAGAAGGTAGTTGCTAGAGTCAAGTTACAGTTGCATGCTTCTTTATATGTAGTCTCACAGTTTGATGTACACTAACACTTCCTATGTTCGTTGTTGGTCTAGCACCTAGGCGCAAGAGGAAACAAACATCAGTGATAATGCTCAATAGGTTAACAAAATCTAGAGGAGGAAGAATGGAGATCCATTTTGAGGCAGGTTTAAAAAGGCCACGTGATGCTACAGAGTCAGCCAAGTTAGTATCAGAGGCAGCGGTTGCCGTTAGTTGTCATGTACGTATCCTCCCAACATGGATTCAGTATAGGAATGAAAAATATGAAACCCAGTTCAACACCTTCCTCGACCATTTATCTGTAAGTATGGTTATGTATGGAAACTAGTAATATCGTCTTGCTCTGTCCTATACTTTCTAGGTTGCTAATAATGAGACTCCCATAATTTTCAACAGATGAGGTTCAAGTTGGATAGCCAAGATGATGCAACCAGACAAGCTTGCACCCATGTTTTCAAGTCTCCTGTGCGACAATATCGGTATAACTTGAGGAAAACTCACTCTGAAGGCAAGGCTAACAGTGAACTTTCCCAAACATCTCTAGTGGAAAATATATCGAATGATGACGGGAGGGGCCTTGTTAAACACTGGTCTAATTCAAAGTATCAGGTACATTATATATATGTGATCAGATCACATGTTGAAGTCCTATTTACACATGTGCCACACAAATCTATCTTCTTGTAGGTGAACTGTTCAAAGAACAAGGCAAACCATACGAAAGTGAAATTCCAACAGACGACAGGATCTCGTAGCTATATTGCACACTGTGAGGCTCTTGTAATTAGATGTTGTTTCACTCTTTTCGCTGTACCATATTATCAGATCTATATTGACTTGTTCGAAATGCAGAGGAAAGCCCGCAAGGACCAAAAAGTACTTGAACCAAATGCTGTGGAAATCTTCAAGGACTGTCACACCAGCAAGAAGAAGGGCATGACTACACCAGTCAAAGCCGCTGTTGTAAGTCCTTAATCCTCATGCCTTTTAACTACTACTTACTCTGACTTGTGCCTTGAACTGCATGGTTTGCAGCCAATGTCTATTACTCTTTTCAATTTTATACACAATTGTCTTAGCGTATCATTGCACCTTACAAGGTTTAAAAGAGAGAAGTGATTTTCCTTTGATCTTGACCCGTAATCTAGTTCCGTGCCGGACTTGCACACACAACGTTACAATTGCCTGTTTGTCTGTTCTCAGTTGTTTTGTGATATGAATGATGTCATACTATGCTTACCGTATTATAAACTTCGTCTCTTTATCCTAGCCCTCAATACAATGTGAAGAAATAGACAATACATTAGCGATGGTACGTGGTCATTTGTTTGGAACATGGTTTTATTATGTACTTTGCAATAAAATACAGCTAATATTTTACATGGGTTCACCAGAATAAGTTCTGTATATAGACCAAAGCTATTTTGTTTGGTTTTGCTGCCTTCTTAATATCTTCTGTTCTGGTACTACTAATGTAAAAACTCAACTTTTCAGCAAGCTATGGAAAAAATGGTGGAACCGCCACCTTCTGAAGGCGGCGAGGCAACTATAACCGCAATGTCAGCTCTTGCTGCAGTGGGTCAGTACCTGTCCACTAACAGTGCCAAAAGCACATTCCTGTGTAATACTGGGTTGGTTGTGCTACGTCTTGAGCTTGCGTTGGTTTTCCTTGAAGAGGAAAGGGTGATGCAGCAATAGTAGCGTAAGTATTTCCCTCAATTTTTGAGAACCAAGGTATCAATCCAGTAGGAGGTTGTCGGTGTCAAAACCGGCGGATCTCGGGTAGGGGGTCCTGAACTGTGTGTATAAGGCTAATGGTAACAGGAGGCAGTGGACACGATGTTTTACCCAGGTTCGGGCCCTCTCGATGGAGGTAATACCCTACTTCCTGCTTGATTGATCTTGATGATATGGGTATTACAAGAGTAGATATACCATGAGATCGTAGAGGCTAAACCCTAGAAGGTAGCCTATGATTATGATTGTTGTTGTCCTACGGACTAAACCCTCCGGTTTATGTAGACATCGGAGGAGGCTAGGGTTACACAGAGTCGGTTACAAAGAAGGAGATCTAACATCCGAATCACCAAACTTGTCTTCCATCCAAAGGAGAGTCCCATCCAGACACAGGACGAATTCTTGAGTCTTGTATCTTCACGGTCCAACAGTCCGGCTAGAGTATATAGTCCGGCTATCCAGATACCCCCTTATCCAGGACTCCCTCAGTAGCCCCTGAACCAGGCTTCAATGATGATGAGTCCGGCGCGCAGATTGTCTTCGACATTGCAAGGCGGGTTCCATCTCTGAATCCAGAGTACCTGTTGTAGCGAACAGTGTCCGACTTCCCATCAATGTTGTACTCCTCGGCTTCTGTGCTTCAATAATGGCCATCTCCATGTGTCGAGCGAATACGAGGAGCCGGAGCATTTTTACATTTGCCACCACGACCCTGTAGGCAAACCGTCTATTTGAAGAGACGGGGATCCTCAGATCCAAATCTCACCTTGTTCCCTTGAGCAAGCATTCAACAGAGCGCATCCGGAAAAAACCATTCCATCATGGCCGGTCGCCACAGCTTCTCTTCTCGCTCCCTTAGCTCTAAGCCAGGTGATTGGGAAGAATGTTCTGTCCCCCACACCCGTTTAGTAGAGTTCCAGAACCAAAGGTTTCTTCCACTGGCGTACATGGTCCCCGTCCGAGCTGGACTACCCACCTACAATGGCGGGACGCAAGTGGAGAGATCTCCTAACCCATCTTAGGGGGAACGAGTATGCCTCATCCCCTATTTGCTAATTCCTTCGCGGGCTCCTGGAATTCTATGGCCTCCAGTTGCACAACTTTACCCCGCCTCCGTGCTGCATATCGCAGGATACAATGCCCTTTGTGAATTATTCCTGGGCTGCGAGGCTCACTTCAAGTTATGGAAGAAGTTATTCTACCTCGTCCCTCGCAATCAGGGGAATCTATATATCAAGTGAGCGGAGCCGAAATATGGCGCGTCGCCCAGATCGGATACCTGTCCAGCACTCCAAAGAAGGCATCCAAAGACTGGCCCTAGGAGTGGTTTTATGTAGATGACGTTCCCCTTCCAGACCCAATCCGGACGGGCCTCCCTGGGTTTAATAATGCTTCGCTGAAGAAACGCCGGAGTTGGCGCCCTTGGATCCCCCAGGAGGAAGATACCAGAGAAGTCCAATTCCTAATGAGCAGGATAAAGACACTGGCCCAATCAGGACTGACAATAGTCGAGGTTATATCAATATGCATAATGCGGGGGGTGCAGCCACTTCAATATCGGGGGAAGTCCATGTGGCACTTCAACGGGGAAGACGATGCCACCCGCTGTGGTTGTAAAGGTCCGGACTCCGCCACTGCTCTGGCGAGAATACTGTTTGATTAAGAATTCCTTCATATCAAACCACGGGACGGATTTTCCATGTACAACTCCCCAAGGTGGGTAAGCCGTTACTCTTTACCCAACTCTGTCCATTCTGGCGCCCTTCACCACAATCATTTACCTTGATATTTCTAAGTAGGAACAGAGGAAGGCCGTGAAAGAGTTCAACAGCCCTCCTCCGCAGCCAGAGGATCCTGGCCGGGCCCTCGACCCTAGACTTGAAGAAGATCCGGATATATCCGTGGAGCTTGTCGACGGGACATTTTATCAGGCAAGATGCAACGGCACCTTGGTGGCTATTATCGCTGATTATCCTGGACTGCTCCATGCGTCGCGTGTAAGCAAAGCCGAAGCTTTAACTTCTGAAGAGGATTCCTTTCTTATACCATGCCTTATGCACAAATATCTTATTTTTATAGAGACGACCATCGGAATGCCGCGCCGAGCCCTTGGGGGCCCATCAGCAAAGTGCATCCGGGCCAGGCAGGTTCAAGAGGAAGGCGGTTAGGGTTGAGATGCTGTCACAGAGGTATAGTTAAAATCTGTTGTGTGATTATCGTGTTTGAAATGTAATAGCGTCCATCGTGTCCTGGTAGAAAGAGTAGTCGCCGGACTATATCCGGAGATCGTGCCGGTCACGCCTCCACCAGCCGGATTCCAGAATCGGCTTCAAGAGAGGAGGCTAATGTGGGGCCGATGCCGAATTGTCCTCCGACAGAGGATCCGGGTAGGCTCCCCACCACCAATTTTGAAGTAGAGAGCGCCATGAATCACCGACGCCGACGGGCCGTACTTCGTAATGGTATCTTTTCCGAAGAGGCATTCAATGCCTTCAATTTAGGAGACGCATACATCCAAGCTACCCAAGATGGGCTCGCCTGAGCGACGGACCAGTATGCAAAAGATATACGGGTAAGAAAATTTGATAAGCATGTATAGCAGTATCCCTGAGACTTGAAACAGTTGGAACAACTGATTTAAGGATCATTGTATGCACAGGTTCTTGTATAGAAGAATACCCATTTGTCTCAAGAGCTAGAGGAATGCAAGACCCAGCTGAGGGCCGCGGTTGCCAAACTAGAGGAATCCCAGAAGGCCTCATCTGGTAACATTTGTGTCAGTAGAGAAATTTTAAGGGAATATACCAGTTAGTAGTTGGCTTGTTTTATAAGTCTAACAGAAAATTCTGCAGACAATCTCGGGGAGAATCCGGAGATTGTAAAGGATAGTGAGTCACATCTCCAAAGACAGCTAAAGGCTGGCGAGTGTGTGCTTACGCATGTTAGGCAGGAGAAAAACAATCTCCAAGATGCCAACGTCCGACTGGGCGTCGAATTAGTAGATGTTCGAGCTCAGCTTGCGGATTCCATGAAGGAGAACTGGAGGCTTCATCGTGGCATTTATGGTAAGTGCCTAAACGAACTGCAGTACAGTTCGGCGAGGAAGCATATTAAAAGAGTTTTATGTCTATAGGTATGCTGACGGGCCGTCCTGAAGAGGAGATGCCTGGGTCCGCAGGCGATTTGCTGCAAGATCTCTCACAACTGCATGTACGAGCTCGTCAGGTGATGCAGGGTATTGCCCAGGCCTTGTGGCCATCCGCTCCCCTGCCAGGCGGTATGGGGGAGCTCGTGGATATGCTCAAAGGAGCACGGCGGAGCTTCCGGTTATGGAAGGTATCAGCCTGCCGACAATGTGCGAGGGAAGCTTGGGCCATGGTGAAGACGCGATACGCCAAGATTGACCCGTACCATATGGCTGAAGTCGGACCGGCGGGGCCAGATAGGCAAGAGATTCCCATAAGTCTGGTGTATGACCAAGTAGCGTTAGCCGCAAATTATTCCCAACAGGATTGTAGGCTAGATAGCCTGTTGGATGGTATAGAGGAAGAATATAGCCAGTCCAAGTGACTATGTAATTCAATGGACATATGTATTCCCTAGCCGGATGAAAAATCATTTTTCATGGCGGACCTTTTCGCTTCAGCCTCCGGATCCGATAGTCCGGGGTGTATCCGAATACCCGCTCAGTTATGTAAAACCAGGGTATGCATGGAAACCAAGCGTAGGGGTCATAAGTGCTGGAACAGACAAGTACCCAACTAGTTATGTTATATTACATGGGTAGTAAGAACCATCTTCCAGGGAGAATAGTTCCGTTAGGGGTTCCTTTCCCTGGGTACGCATGCATTGATGTGCATGTCCGAACTGCAAACAGAAACGCAGGATACAAAACATCTGGGGGTTCGGGTTGTAATAAGCGAACGAAACATCTTTTGTCCACCGAATGAATATTCCCTTAAGAACGCTATATTTTGGCTTCACCCAGTCTGAGGTACACATCTGGTTGAACCGGCAGTAACAATCGCAGAGGTGCTCCCCTTATGCCCTAGCCGAATTAACGGGAACGTAGGGCATAAACACAAGAGCCAGGCAACCCAGCATGGCCAAATCTTAAGTCATATCTATGCATATAATGGTGAAGAAAAGGCACATATGAAAAAAAGACACACATGTGATAGGCAGGAAGCCATAAAAGTAATTATATTTAGCTTCCGTATAGGAAGCCCCCAGGTATGGTGAGCACACATAGTGCAGCCGGAGTGATCCAAGCACCCGCATTGTATTTAATACTTTGTGTGAAGAAGGTAAAAAGGGCAAGAAAGGAAAAAGGGAGAACATAATTAAAAGAGCGGGGGTAAGGAGGCGAACACTGAGTTCGGCACTAGGCGTAGAATCTCCGGAGTCTGGCCGCGTTTCATGGGTTCAGCTCGAGTCTGTTATCGGATGCATTGCGCTGGCGATATGCTCCTCCGGTGAGAACGTTATCAATGATGAAGGGACCCTCCCACTTATGTTTGAGCTTGTCCTTCTTCTTCTCCGGTAGGCATAGAACGAGTTCGCCAACGTTATAAGTTTTGGACTGTATTTCTTTGCTTTGATACCTTCAAGCCTGCTACTGATAGAATGCGGAACGGGCTTTTGCGGCGTCGCGCTCCTCCTTCAAGTTATCTAAGTTTTCCTGCCGATCTAACTCGGCTTCCTTCTCTTCGTACATGCGCACACGAGGTGAGCCATGGATTATGTCGCAGGGTAGTACTGCTTCTGCGTCGTACACCATAAAAATGGTGTATATCCGGTGGTGCGATTCTGCATGGTCCGCAGCCCCCAGAGTACGGAGTCGAGCTCCTCAACCTAGTGCGTGTCCTATTCTTTCAAGGATCGCACTAGTCTGGGTTTGATGCCGCTCATGATGAGACCATTTGCACGTTCGACCTGGCCATTTGTTTGGGGATGATAGACGGAGGCGTACTCGAGCTTAATGCCCATGTTGCTGCACCAAGTTTTCACTTCATCGGCTGTGAAGTTTGAGCCATTGTCAGTGATGATGCTGTGGGGGACACCGTAACGGTGTACAGCCCCTGATATGAAGTCTATCACTGGTCCAGATTCGGCCATTTTAACTGGTTTGGCTTCTATCCATTTGGTGAACTTGTCCACCATGACCAATAAGTATTTTTTCTTATAGCTTCCCCCTTTAAGAGGACCGACCATATCCAGCCCCCAGACCGCGAAGGGCCAAGTTATGGGGATTTTTTGGAGAGCGGTAGGGGGCATGTGGCTCTGATTGGCGAAGAGCTGGCAACCGACGCAATGTTGGATAAGGTCCTGTGCATCTGCTCGGGCTGTCGGCCAATAAAAACCTGTACGGAAGGCTTTGCTGATAAGTGCCCGAGCCGCAGCGTGGTGCCTGCCAAGTCCGGCATGGATTTCAGCCAAGAGCTGTCACCCTTCCTCTTCGGAGAGGCATCTTTGGAGCACTTCGGTGGCACTTTTCTTATAGAGCTCTCCCTCATGGACTTTGTACGCCTTGGAACACCGCACAATACAACGTGCTTCGTTTTGGTCCTCGGGGAGCTCCTGCCTATTTAGGTAGGCCAAGAAGGGTTCGGTCCACGGGGCGATTACAACCATGATTTCGTGGGCCGGAGGTGTTATTTCGGTGGTAGAGCCCCCGATTACGTCAGATGGTTTGGAATCTGGGGTTGTATTCGGAGCCGGACTGGTATTGCCGGATTCCCCTTCCCATACCACGGATGGCTTGAACAGCCTTTCCAAGAATATATTAGGTGGGACGGGGTCGCGTTTAGCACCGATGCGGGCGAGGATATCCGCCGCTTGATTGTTTTCTCGGGCCACATGGTGGAATTCGAGCCCCTCGAACCGAGATGACATTTTGAGGACGGCATTACGGTAGGCCGCCATTTTCGGATCCTTGGCATCAAAATCTCCATTTATTTGTGATATTGCAAGGTTTGAGTCCCCGCACACTTCTAGGCGTTGAATGCCCATAGAGGCTGCCATCTGAAGACCATGCAACAGAGCCTCGTATTCGGCTGCGTTGTTGGACTCTGTGTATAATATTTGGAGTACGTATTGGACCGTGTCTCCGGTGGGGGATGTCAGGACTACACCCGCTCCCAATCCGGCCAGCATTTTAGAGCTGTCAAAGTGCATGATCCAATTGGAGTACACGCCGTACTCTTTAGGGAGTTCGGCTTCTGTCCATTCGGCGACGAAGTCAGCCAATACTTGGAACTTAATGGCCCGCCGTGGTTTGTATGTTATGTCAAACGGAAGGAGCTCGATAGCCCATTTAGCAATCCGTCCCATGGCGTCGCGGTTGTTTATTATGTCGTTGAGTGGTACTTCGGAGGCCACCGTAATCGAACACTCTTGAAAGTAGTGTCGTAGCTTCCGGGATGCCATGAATACCGCGTATGCTATCTTTTGATAGTGTGGGTATCGGGATTTGCATGGGGTGAGGACAGTGGACACGTACTATACCGGCTTTTGGAGCGGGAACTTGTATCTGTCTGCTTCTCGTTCGACGACGAGCACTGCGCTTACAACTTGATGTTTTGAAGTTATGTACAATAGCATAGGTTCGCCAGTATTTGGCGCGGTCAGGACTGGATTGCTGGCCAATAGGGTCTTTATTTCATCCAGTCCGGCCGCGGCCGCATTCGTCCACACGAAGTGTTCGGTGCGTCGAAGAAGGAGGTAAAGAGGTAGTGCCTTTTCTCCTAATCGGGAGATAAAGCGACTTAAGGCAGCCATGCATCCAGTTAGTTTCTGGATATGCTTGAGGTCTGTTGGGATAGCCAACTGCGACAGAGCTCGGATTTTTGCCGGATTTTCTTCGTTTCCTCTATTGGAAACGATGAAGCCGAGCAACTTCCCGGAGGGTACGCCGAAAACACATTTTTCCGGGTTGAGCATGATGTCGTATGTTCGAAGGTTGTCGAACGTGAGTCTCAAGTCATCTATCAAAGTTTCGACATGTCTTGTTTTTATGACCACGTCGTCGACGTATGCCTCCACTGTTTTGCCGATTTGCTTGTCCAGGCATGTCTGAATCATACGTTGATAGGTTGCGCCGACATTTTTTAGCCCAAAAGGCATAGTGTTGAAACAGAAGGGGCCATATGGCGTTATGAAGGCCGTTGTGGCTTGGTCGGATTCCGCCATCTTTATTTGATGGTATCCGGAGTATGCGTCGAGGAAACATAGTGAGTCGTGTCCTGTGGTGGCGTTGATGATTTGGTCAATGTGAGGGAGGGGGAAGGGATCCTTGGGGCACGCTTTGTTGAGGTCTTTGAAATCGACACATAGGCGCCAGGATTTATCCTTCTTTGGTACCATTACCAGATTTGCTAGCCAATCCGGATGTTTTATATCTCTGATGAATCCGACCTCAAGTAGCTTGGCTAGCTCTTCTCCCATGGCTTGCCCTTTAGGCTTTGAGAAGCGCCTAAGAGTCTGTTTGACTGGCTTGTATCCTTTCAGTATATTGAGGCTGTGTTCGGCCAGCCTGCGTGGGATGCCTGGCATGTCTGAAGGATGCCAGGAGAAAATGTCCCAATTCTCGCGTAGGAAGTATCGCAGTGCGGCATCCATTGCGGGGCTCAACCGTGTCGCGATGGAAGCTGTCTTTGTGGGGTCTGTTGGATGGACCTGGAATTTGACTATCTCGTCCGCGGGCTTGAATGAGGTGGACTTGGGTCGTTTGTCGAGTATCACGTCGTCCCTGTCCACTATTGTGCGCAGTGTTGTTAGTTCTTCGGCCGCTAGGGCTTCGGATAATGCTTCCAGGGCTAGTGCGGCAGTTTTATTATTGGCGCGGAGTGCAACGTCCGGATCACTGGCTAGAGTGATGATTCCATTGGGTCCGGGCATTTTAAGCTTCATGTACCCGTAATGGGGTATAGCTTGAAAGCTCGTGAATGCGTCCCGCCCTAAAAGGGCGTGGTATCCACTGCTGAACGGGGCCACTTGGAACGTGATTTCTTCGGACCTATAATTCTCCGGGGTGCCGATACCACATCGAGTGTGATTTTTCCCGCACACCGTGCCTCCCGACTAGGGATGATTCCCGTGAAGGTCGTGCCGCTTTTCTCAATGCGGCTTTTATCAATTTCCATCTTGTTTAGGGTTTCTTCATAGATCAGGTTTAATCCGCTTCCGCCGTCCATGAGTACTTTAGTGAGACGAAAGCCGTCCACGATTGGGCTAAGGACCAAAGCGGCTGGTGCGCGGACTATATGGAATTGAGGTTCGTCACTGGCACTGAAGGTTATAGCAGTGTCACTCCACAGATTTATTTTTGCCACGTGGCAGATTTTAGCGAACTTTCAATGAGCTCGCTTGCGCCTATTATTTAAGGCGAAAGTCTCAAAGACTGTCAGTACCACATTGTCGTCTTTGGTGGGATGTTGCTCTGCTTTATGGTTTACAAGAAGATCCTCGCTGCTTTTTGCTACCTGCCGGAGTATCCAACATGCTCTAAGGCTATGCGTTGGCATGGTAATCTACGTGCTGTGAATTTTGCATGGCCCATTGAGCCATTCTTCCAATACGGTTCCACGCCCTGGAGTAGGCTTTGGTTTTTTGGGAATTGGATCGGGTAACTTACGAGATTTTGCCCTTTTAGCTCGGACGAAGGGTTTAGTGAGAACCGGATTATCCCAAAAGTCTGTTTGGGTTTTCCAGGCGCTTTCCATCGCACAGTACTTCTGTACTATGGCTGCTAAGTCGGCAAAGTGTACTATGTCACGGTGACTTATAGCATTAAGGATCCCTTTGTTCGTGCAATTTTTGCAGAAAAGTGAGATTGGGTCTTCCTCGCGACAGTCCTTGACCCTGTTTATCACAAGGAGGAATCTGGCCCAGTAGCGATGTCTTGTCTCTTGGGGCTCTTGTCTGATATGGGAGAGACGACATAAGTCTGGGTGGGTGGGTGTAGTTAAATCCGAAATCTGACCCGATCTAACACCCAGGGGCAGAGGAGCTTCCAGGCTTGGCAGCTCGGGCTCCAGGATGTTGCCCGATTTTTTTGGCCCGTTGCCCGATTCTAAGTTCGGGGTCTGGGTCATGCCCTCCCACGAACAGGTATCTGGCTCATAGAGCTCGGTAATCCGGACATAGTTCGTCCTCAAAGTAGAGGGATAATCCATGTGTGGCTCTTCCACTACCGCTATCTCATGGGTGACCGGTGGGGATTTAATATCCCTTTGGTCGGGTTTAAGCCCAATTCGATAATAGTCTGTAGCGACTCCCACCGTGGTGATGCAATCCAAGAGCTCATTAAGGGAGGAGAGCTACATTGGATCCATCTGTTCGGCGAGTTCCGAATTGACATGGAGGCTGTTTTTGATGACCCGAGAAGTCATCGTCGGCGCGGCAGGCGATCGTGCGATCACGACGAAGCTGGCTAGTCAGAGTGTTTGGCCTCCCACCAGGGATCCCCCAAGAGGTGATGTTTTCCTTGACAACGGGACGAGCCATCAAGCCTTGTTGCGACGACACATCGGAACTCTCAATGAAAGCACCAATGTCGGTGTCAAAACCGGAGGATCTCGGGTAGGGGGTCCCGAACTGTGTGTCTAAGGCTAATGGTAACAGGAGGCAGGGGACACGATGTTTTACCCAGGTTCGGGCCCTCTCGACGGAGGTAATACCCTAATTCCGGCTTGATTGATCTTGATGATATGAGTATAACAAGAGTAGATCTACCACGAGATCGTAGAGGCTAAACCCTAGAAGCTAGCCTATGATTATGATTGTTGTTGTCCTACGAACTAAACCCTCCGGTTTATATAGACACCAGAGGAGGCTAGGGTTACACAGAGTCGGTTACAAAGAAGGAGATCTAACATCTGGATCGCCAAACTTGTCTTCCACGCAAAGGAGAGTCCCATCCGGACACAGGACGAATTCTTGAGTCTTGTATCTTCACGGTCCAACAGTCCGGCCAGAGTATATAGTCCGGCTGTCCGGATACCCCCTTATCCAGGACTCCCTCAGAGGCTCCTCAAAAGTCCCACGCACCTACACAAACAAAAAAGAACTCGCAACCAACGCAATAAAGGGGTTGTCAATCCCTTCACGGCCACTTGCGAAAGTGAGATCTGATAGAGATAATATGATAAGATAAATATATTTTAGGTATTTTATAATATAGATGCAAAAAGTAAAGATGCAAATAAAAGTAGATTGAAAGCTTATATGATAAAAGATAGACCCGGGGGCCATAGGTTTCACTAGAGGCTTCTCTCAAGATAGCATAAGTATTACAGTGGGTGAACAAATTACTATCAAGCAATTGATAGAAAAGCGAATAATTATGAGATTATCTAGGCATGATCATGTATATAGGCATCACGTCTGCGACAAGTAGACCGACTCCTGCCTGCATCTACTACTATTACTCTACACATCGACCGACTCCTGCCTGCATCTAGAGTATTAAGTTCATAAGAACAGAGTAACGCATTAAGAAAGATGACATGATGTAGAGGGATAAACTCAAGCAATATGATATAAACCCCATCTTTTTATCCTCGATGCCAACAATACAATGCGTGCCTTGCAACCCTTTCTGTCACTGGGTAAGGACACCGCAAGATTGAACCCAAAGCTAAGCACTTCTCCCATGGCAAGAAAGATCAATCTAGTAGGACAAACCAAACCGATAATTCAAGAGACTTGCAAAGATAACTCAATCATACATAAAAGAATTCAGAGGAGATTCAAATATTTCTCATAGATAAACTTGATCATAAACCAACAATTCATCGGATCTCGACAAACACACCACAAAAAGAGTTTACATCGAATAGATCTCCACAAGAGGGGGAGAACATTGTATTGAGATCCAAAAAGAGAGAAGAAGCCATCTAGCTAATAACTACAAACCCGAAGGTCTGTGGTAAACTACTCACAACTCATCGGAGGGGCTATGGTGTTGATGTAGAAGCCCTCCGTGGTCGATTCCCCCTCCGGCGGAGCGCTGGCGAAGACTCCAAGATGGGATCTCGCGGATACAGAAGGTTACGGTGGTGGAAATTGTGTTTCATTGGCTCCCTGGATGTTTTCGGGGTACGTAGGTATATATAGGAGGAAGAAGTACGTTGGTGGCCGCTTGTGGGGCCTAGGAGATAGGGGGCGCGCCCATAGGGGGTGGGCGCGCCTTCCTGTCTCCTGGCCTCATCGCAAGCTTCTTGACTTGCACTCCAAGTTCTCCGGATCACGTTCGTTCCAAAAGTCACGCTCCTGAAGGTTTCATTCCGTTTGGACTCTGTTTGATATTCCTTTTCTTCGAAATACTGAAATAGGCAAAAAAACAGCAATACGGGCTGGGCTTCCGGTTAGGTGGTTAGTCCCAAAAATGATATAGTAAATGTGTAAAATAAAGCCCATAAACATCCAAAAGGAGTAATATAATAGCATGGAACAATCAAAACTTATAGATACGTTGGAGACGTATCAAGCATCCCCAAGCTTAATTCCTGCTCGTCCTCGAGTAGGTAAATGATAAAAACAGAATTTTTGATGTGGAATGCTACCTAGCATAATTTTCAATGTAATTTTCTTTATTGTGGCATGAATGTTCAGATCCAAATGATTCAAGATAAAAGTTTATAAAACATAAAAATAATAATGCTTCGAAGCATACTAACAAATAATCATGTCCTATCAAAATAGCATAGCCAAAGAAAGCTTATCCCCACAAAATTATATAGTTAGGCCATGCTTCATTTTCATTACACAAAATACTCCCATCATGCACAACCCCGTTTTCAGCCAAGCAATTGGTTCATACTTTTTAACGCGCTTCAGCTTTTTCAACTCTTGTGCAATACATGAGCGCAAGCCATGGACATAGCACTATGGTGGTAAATGGTGGTGGTTGTGAGGACAAAAAGAGGGATAAGATAGTATCACATCAACTAGGCGTATCAACGGGCTATGGAGATGCCCATCAATAGATATCAATGTGAGTGAGTAGGGATTGCCATGCAACGGATGCACTAGAGCTATAAATATATGAAAGCTCAACAAAAGAAACTAAGTGGGTGTGCATCCAACTTGCTTGCTCACGAAGACCTAGGGCACTTTGAGGAAGCCCATCATTGGAATATACAAGCCAAGTTCTATAATGAAAAATCTCCACTTAGTATATGAAAGTGACAACATAGGAGACTCTCTATCGTGGAGATCATGGTGCTACTTTGAAGCACAAGTGTGGAAAAAGAGATAGTAGCATTCTCCCTTCTCTCTTTTTCTCTCTTTTTTTTTTCTTTTTTTTCTTTTTTTTCTTTGGCCTTTCTTTTTTTTCTTTTTGGCCTTTCTCCCTTTTTTCTTTTTAAAGTCCGGAGTCTCATCCCGACTTGTGGGGGAATCATAGTCTTCATCATCCTTTAGACAATGCTCTAATAATGAAGATCATCACACTTTTATTAATTTACAACTCAAGAATTACAACTCAAAGTTGGAACAAGATATGACTCTATATGAATGTCTCTGGCAGTGTACCGGGATATGCAATGAATCAAGAGCGACATGTATGAAAATTATGAAGGTGGCCTTGCCACAAATACGATGTCAACTACATGATCATGCAAAGAGCAATATGACAATGATGGAACGTGTCATAATAAATGGAACAGTGGTAAGTTGCATGGCAATATATCTCGGAATGGCTATGGAAATGCCATAATAGGTAGGTATGGTGGCTGTTTTGAGGAAGATAAATAATGGGTGCATGATACCGGTGAAAGTTGCGCGGTGTAATAGAGGCTAGCAAAGTGGAAGGATGAGTGTGCGTATATCCATGGACTCACATTAGTCACAAAGAACTTATATACTTATTGCAAAAGTCTACTTTCCCTCGAAGCAAAGTACTACTACGCATGCTCCTAGGGGAAGGGTTGGTAGGAGTTAACCATCACGCGATCCCGACCTCCACTCATATGGAAGGCAATTAAAAGAGCACCTCATGCAACAAATTTGTCACACAACTTTTACTATACATGCATGCTACGGGAATTGATAACTTCAACACAAGTATTTCTCAATTTCATAAGTACCCACTAGCATGAACTTAACATTACTACCTTTATACCTCAAAACAATTATCAAGCATCAAATTGATCATAGCATCCAATTCACTTCCTATGATAGTTTTTATTATACCCAACTTGGATGCCTACCATTCTAGGACCAATTTTGTAACCATAGCAAATACCGTGCTGTTCTAAAAGACTCTCAAAATAATATAAGTGAAGCATGAGAGACTAGAAATTACTTAAAAATTAAGCCATCGCCATGCTCTAAAAGATATAAGTGAAGCACTAGAGCAAAAACTATCAAGCTCAAAAGATATAAGTGAAGCACATAGAGTATTCTAGCAAATTCTAATCAAGTGGGCTTCTCCCAAAAGGTGTGTACAACAAGGATGATTGTGATAAACTAAAAAGAAAAGACTAATATAATACACGATGCTCCAAGCAAAACACATATCATGTGGCGAATAAAAATATAGCTCCAAGTAAAGTTACCAATGAATGAAGACGAAAGAGGGGATGCCTTCCCGGGGCATCCCCAAGATTAGGCTTTTGGCTATTCTAGAATATCTTGTGGTGACATGGGCATCCCCAAGCTTAGGCTTTTGTCACTACTTATTCCATAGTCCATCAAAGCTTTACCCAAAACTGGAAAACTTCACAACACAAAACTCAACAGGAAATCTTATAAGCTCCGTTAGTGAAAGAAAACAAAACCACCACATAAGGTACTGTAATGAACTCATTATTTATTTATTTTGGTGTTAAACCTACTGTATTCCAACTTCTCTATGGTTTATAAACTATTTTATTAGCCATAGATGCATCAAAATAAGCAAACAACACACGAGAAACAGAATCTGTGAAAAACAGAACAGTCTGTAGCAATCTGTAACTAACGTAAACTTCTAGAACTCTAAAAATCCTACCAAAATAGGAAGTCCTGGAAAGTTTTTCTATTGATCAGGAGCAAAACGAATCAACGCAAAAAAACGTTACTGTGATTTAACAAAACTAATTTCGTGCGTGCAAAGTTTCTGTTTTTCAGCAGAATCAAATTAACTATCATCATAGGTTATCCTATAGGTTCTACTTGGCACAAACACTAATTAAAAGATAAAAACACATCTAAACAGAGGTAGATGCAAAATTTATTACTAAATAGGAACAAAAACAAAAAAACACAAATAAAATTAGGTTGCCTCCCAACTAGCGCTATCGTTTAACGCCCCTAGCTAGGCATAAAAGCGATGATAGATCTAAGTAGTGCCATCTTTGGCACTAAATTCATAAGTAGCTCGCATGATAGATTAATAAGGTAATTTGAATTTATTTCTTGGAAAGTGCTCCATGCCTTTCCTTAATGGAAATTGGAATCTAATATTCCCTTCCTTCATATCAATAATCGCACCAATCGTTCTAAGGAAAGGTCTACCAAGAATAATAGGGCAAGAAAGATTGCAATTTATATCAAGAACGATAAAATCTACGGGCACCAAATTTCTATTTGCAACAATGAGAACATCATTGATTCTTCCCATTGGCTTTTTGATGGTGGAATCCGCAAGGTGCAAATTTAAAGAGCAATCATCAAGATCATGGAAACCTAGAATATCACATAAAGTTTTCGGAATCGTGGAAACACTAGCACCCAAATCACACAAAGCAAAACAATCATGATCTTTAATTCTAATCTTTATAGTAGGTTCCCACTCATAGTTATGTTTTCTAGGTATAGAAACTTCCAAATTAAGTTTTTCATCATAAGATTGCATCAAGGCATCAACAATGCGTTTGGTAAAAGCTTTATTTTGACTATAAGCATGAGGAGAATTAACAACGGATTGCAACAAGGAAATACAACCTTATAAAGAACAATTATCATAATCAAATTCCTTGAAATCCGAGATAGTGGGTTCAATACTATTTAAAGTCATGACCTCTCCAATCCCACTTTTACCAATTTTAGCATCAAGATCTAAAAACTCTAAATTCTTGGGACGCCTTCTAACTAAAGTTGACTCATCTCCAGTCCCATTATTATCAAGATTCATATTGCAAAAGAAAGATCTAATAGGAGACACATCAATAACTTTAAGATGTTCATCATTATTTTCATTGAAACTAGAAGAACACGCCTTTACAAAGCAATCTTTCTTAGCATGCAATCTAGCGGTTCTTTCCTTGCACTCATCAATGAAAATTCTCATTGCTTTGAGAGACTCATTGATATCATGCTTAGGAGGAGAAGATCTAAGTTTAAGAGAATCAACATCAAGCGAAAGTATATCAACGTTCCTAGCCAAATCATCAACTTTGAGCATTTTTTCTTCAAGCAAGGCATTAAAATTCTTTTGAGAAATCATAAATTCTTTCACACTATTCTCAAAATCAGGGGGCATCTTATTAAAATTACCATAAGAATTATTGTAGCAATTTCCATAATTATTAGAGGAATTACTAGGGAACGGTCTAGAATTAAAGTTTCGTCTATAAGCATTGTTACGGAAACTATTCCTACCAACAAAATTCACATCCATAGATTCATTATTATTCTCAATAAAAGTAGAGAAAGGCATATTATTGGGATCAAGAGGAGTATTATTAGTAGCAAATAACTTCATAATTTCATCCATCTTTCCACTCAAAACATTGATTTCTTCTATAGCATGCACTTTTTTACTAGAAGATCTTTCGGTGTGCCATTGAGAATAATTAGCCATAATATTATCAAGAAGTTTTGTAGCTTATCCTAATGTGATTTCCATAAACGTGCCTCCCGCGGCCGAATCTAAAAGATTTCTAGAAGCAAAGTTCAAACCGGCATAAAATTTTTGTATGATCATCCAGAAATTCAAACCATGAGTAGGGCAATTGTGAATCATCAATTTCATTCTTTCCCAAGATTGGGCAACATGCTCATGATAAAGTTGTTTAAAGTTCATAATATCGTTCCTAAGAGTGAAAGAGAGAGAGAGATTGGGAAAGAGAGGGCAAATAAAACGGCAAGGGTGAAGTGGGGACAGGAAAACGAGAGGCAAATGGCAAATAATGTAAATGCGAGGGAGATGAGTTTGTGATGGGTACTTGGTATGTCTTGACTTGAGCGAAGACCTCCCCAGCAACGGCGCCAAAAATCCTTCTTTCCACATCTTGAGCTTGTGTTGGTTTTCCTTGAAGAGGAAAGGGTGATGCAGCAATAGTAGCGTAAGTATTTCCCTCAGCTTTTGAGAACCAAGGTATCAATCCAGTAGGAGGCTCCTCAAAAGTCCCACACACCTACACAAACAAAAAAGAACTCGCAACCAACGCAATAAAGGGGTTGTCAATCCCTTCACGGCCACTTGCGAAACTGAGATCTGATAGAGATAGTATGATAAGATAAATATTTTTTTGGTATTTTATAATATAGATGCAAAAAGTAAAGATGCAAATAAAAGTAGATTGAAAGCTTATATGATAAAAGATAGACAAGGGGGCCATAGGTTTCACTAGAGGCTTCTCTCAAGATAGCATAAGTATTACGGTGGGTGAACAAATTACTGTCGAGTAATTGATAGAAAAGCAAATAATTATGAGATTATCTAGGCATGATCATGTATATAGGCATCATGTCCGCGACAAGTAGACCGACTCCTGCCTGCATCTACTACTAGTACTCCACACATCGACTGACTCCTGCCTGCATCTAGAGTAACGCATTAAGAAAGATGACATGATGTAGAGGGATAAACTCAAGCAATATGATATAAACCCCATCTTTTTATCCTCGATGGCAACAATACAATACGTGCCTTGCAACCCTTTCTGTCACTGGGTAAGGACACCGCAAGATTAAACCCAAAGCTAAGCACTTCTCCCATGGCAAGAAAGATCAATCTAGTAGGCCAAACCAAACCGATAATTCAAGAGACTTGCAAAGATAACTCAATCATACATAAAAGAATTCAGAGGAGATTCAAATGATTCATAGACAAACTTGATCATAAACCCACAATTCATCGGATCTCGACAAACACACCGCAAAAAGAGTTTAGATCGAATAGATCTCCACAAGAGAGGGGGAGAACATTGTATTGAGATCCAAAAAGAGAGAAGAAGCCATCTAGATAATAACTATGAACTCGAAGGTGTGTGGTAAACTACTCACAACTCATCGGAGGGGCTATGGTGTTGATGTAGAAGCCCTCCGTGGTCGATTCCCCCTCCGGCGGAGCGCTGGTGAAGACTCCAAGATGGGATCTCGCGGATACAGAAGGTTACGGTGGTGGAAATTGTGTTTCATTGGCTCCCTGGATGTTTTCGGGGTACGTAGGTATATATAGGAGGAAGAAGTACGTTGGTGGCCACCTGTGGGGCCCAGGAGATAGGGGCGCGCCTAGAGGGGGTGGGCGCGCCCTTCTATCTCCTGGCCGCGTCACAAGCTTCTTGACTTGCACTCCATGTTCTCCGGATCACGTTCATTCCAAAAATCACGCTCCCGAAGGTTTCATTCCGTTTGGACTCCGTTTGATATTCCTTTTCTTCGAAATACTGAAATAGGCAAAAAAATAGCAATACGGGCTAGGCCTCCGGTTAGGTGGTTAGTCCCAAAAATGATATAAATGTGTAAAATAAAGCCCATAAACATCCAAAAGGAGTAATATAATAGCATGGAACATTCAAAAATTATAGATACGTTGGAGACGTATCAGGTTGTTAAGGCAATCTTGTCCAAACTGCCTCATGATCAAGATATGCAAGCTCAAAGCAAAGCTGTATCTGCGCTCCACACACAAGTCCATTCCCTAATAGAGACCCTTTGTGAAACAAGGAGAGACATTGTTCGATGTCGTCAAGATATGCATGGTTTTAAAACTAGACTATCGGACATTTGCTATGTTGTTCAGGAGCCTAGGGGAAATGAAGGCAAGGGTTATGGTGCTCCATCAGACAATACAGCATGAAAACATAATAGTCAGGTCAAATGAACTGAGCTACTGAACTTCTGGTGGTGCATTTATCTGCTAGACTATTAATTTTTATGCCAACCTTCCTTTTGTTATATAGTTGTAATTTGTTTTGGTGCGATACAAAATTTATTCTTAACATGCAGCCACCGGCTGAAGAAAACAGCAAGCCATTTTTGTATAGTATAGGGTGTTCCCTATATTTGCACTCGTGGCGATCTTTGATGCCGAGTGGATGTAATCTGTGCAATCGCCTTAATAGCCTAGCGTTAGTTTCAGCCTTATTTATTTCCTAGTCTTCTTCTTCCCTGGTTTGCTAGTGGCGGCAACAACCATGGGCCATATACGGGTCGCAGGATCCATGGGTCTCCTACGGGCCGTCGATAAATGGGCCTCCAACAGGGCCGTAGAATCGGTGGGCCTCGGGCCGTCGGATAAATGGGTCTACATGGGCCGTAAACGGGCGTAATTGGTATCGGCCCAGCACGGTAACGGGCCGTTAATAGGCCGGAGGACAACAAAGGCTTAATTCTGTCACATGCATAATAGGTCGTTAATGGGCCATATAGGATGGGCTGGAAATGGTGCAATGGGTTAACAGGCCAGAAATGGGCCGACTCTTGCCATGGGCCTAATTTGGCCCATTAGCAGAACAGGCTAGTAACGGGCCGGAAGTAATTGAGGGCCTGAAAGGAGCCCAAGAATGTATGGGCCGTCAATAGGCCGAAAGCTAACACAGGCTGGAAACGGCCCATGTGAATCACGGGCCATTAACGGGTACAAAGAAAATTACTGTTCATTATGGGCTAGAGTCACCGTGGGCCTGTAAAGGGCCTAAAGATACGAAGGCCTCATATGTGCCGAAAGACGTCGTGGGACATACATGGGCAGAAAGTGAAATGGGCTGGTGTTATATTCAACGTCCCACATGACGTTGTTGGGCCGATTTCCTTTAGGGCCTAACGGGCCGTGAGTTACCGGGCCGTAAAATGGGCTATTTGTGAAGAGATCGTTAACAGGCTTTTCATGGGCGAGCCCGTTAACTTTTGACCAAGTCAAACGGGCCGGCTTTGTAAGCTAAATGGGCCAGTGGTGGGCCGTGGCACGTGTCGACATATCATAGGCGCCTATCTGACCCACTAACGAGCTGACACATGTTTCGTCCGGCCAATAAGAATTTTACACGTGGTAATTTCCCATTGGTCGGGGCTGTTAACGGGTTATTGGATCCAAAACCTGACTCGATAGCTTAACGGCGTTCCGTTACGGTGGATGCCACATGTCGCTCACCCTCGACGAAAGCACTTCTGTGACGCGCGATTTATCGTCATGGAAGTGGACACTTTCATGATGATAATTTTGGTAATGTCATGGAACACTTCTACGACAGCACAGGTATGACTATCTTGATTCTGTCATAAAATCGTCATGGATGTACATGCATGACAAAAAACGCGACCTATTGTGACAAACACGTATCATCATGGAAGTGTATTTTTTTGTAGTGCCTACAGGTGTCTCCGAAGGTGTTTGTTGGGTTGGCATAGACCGAGATTAGGATTTGTCACTCCGTGTTTCGGAGAGGTATCTCTTGGCCCTCTCCATAATACTCATCGCTATAAGCCTTGCAAGAACTGTGACTAAGGAGTTAGTTGCGGGATTAAGTATTATAGAACGAGTAAAGAGACTTGCCGGTAACGAGATTGAACTAGGTATGATGATACCGACGATCGAATCTCGGGCAAGTAACATACCGATGAAAAAGGGAACAACGTATGTTGTTATGCAGTTTGACCAATAAAGATCTTTGTAGAAAATGTAGGAACCAATATGAGCCTCTAGGTTCCGCTATTGCTTATTGACCGGAGACGTGTCTCGGTCATGTCTACATAGTTCTCGAATCCATAGGGTCCGCACGCTTAACGTTCGATGATGATTGGTTTTATGAGTTTATGTGATTTGATGTACCGAATGTTGTCCGGAGTCCCGGATAAGATCACGTACATGAAGAGGAGTCTCAAAATGGTCGAGACATAAAGATTGATATATTGGACGGCTATGTTCGGACATAGGAAGTGTTCCGGAGAAGTTTCGGATAAAACTGGAGTACCGGAGGGTTACCGGAACCCCCCGGGGGATTAATGGGCCTTAGTGGGCCTTAGTGGATAAGAGAGAGGGCCGGCTAGAGGTGGCGCGCGCCCTCCCCCCTTGCGCAGTCCGAATTGGACAAGGGAAGGGGGGCGCCCCCCTCTCCTTCCTTCTCTTCTCTCTTCTTTCCCTTATTCCCCTTCTTGGACTTTGGAAAGGGTGAAACCTACTCCTACTAGGAGTAGGAATTCTCCCCCTTGGCGTGCCCCTTGTGGCCGGCCGGCCTCCTCCTCCCCTCCTTTATATACGGGGGAGGGGGCACCCCATAGACACACAAGTTGATCTTTAGCCGTGTGCAGTGCCCCCTCCAGAGTTTTCCACCTCAGTCATATCGTCGTAGTGCTTAGGCGAAGCCCTGTGTCGGTAACTTCATCATCAACGTCAACACGCCATAGTGCTGACGGAAATCTCCCTTGGCCTCAGCTGAATCTCGAGTTCGAGGGACGTCACCGAGCTAAACGTGTGCAGATCACGGAGGTGCCGTGCGTTCGGTACTTGATCGGTTGGATAGCAAAGATATTTGACTACATCAACCATGTTACTCAAAGCTTCCGCTTTCGGTCTACGAGGGTACGTGGACACACTCTCCCCTCTCGTTGCTATGCATCACCTAGATAGATCTTGCGTGATCATAGGATTTTTTTTGAAATTACTGCGTTCCCCAACAGGACGTGAGTTGATCGAGGATCCACACTTGATGAAAGTTATTCTGGAGATAAAACATGTTTTCATCTAAAACTTTTTTTATCCAACTACTTTATTTTTCAAACAAAGTTAGCTTTATGCAAATGAGGCATACATCCTTCCTTTGAAGCCACATGTAGATATTAGGTCCTTCCCCGTGGGAGGCATATTGAGTATGTAATGTACTCATAGCAATACTTTTGTTGAACAACAAAGATCTATGAAGACGAGGGCGTAGACACGATTATTATGATGATCCTGAGGAGTGAGGACACGTTGACTACATCGACTGCCTGTGGTTGAGATGGAGTTGCTACGCGTTATATATTCTGCTGTGTTTCCGATTGTAATAAATGTCTTGAGACATTTCAGTATGTATGCCTTGTGGCAAGAGTTATTAAACTTATACTTATTTTAATGTTCTGCAATGATACCATTTTGCTGTGTTGTCAAGTTGATCCTGGATTGACAAATATACATAGGAGGGTCTGGAAATAATTTCCAGGTTCTCATAGAAGTGGTATCAGAGCCAACGTTGACCTAGTAACGTGGCCTTAGTTAGAAATAGAAAGCCTCAGGATTTATTTTTGCAAAATACTATTTTGTAAATTTTCTAGTATTTCACTTCTATTATTCTCTTATTAAAAATTGTGTACTGATTCTCTTCTTATTCAAATATGTAGATGGTGATATCATCCTCACGCCGGATTGAGCAGTTCAGCAACCTTGGTCATCAGTTTCGGGACATGCTCACATGCTTGGGCTTCAACAAGGATCCAAAGGTTTTTGGACACTCCTACCACATGATCGGGGCCGAGGAACGTTTCAAGGTCAACTGGGTGGTGTATCCAAGGATGGAACAGACCAGTAGTTACCAATTCACATACGATGGAGAAGACTTCTTTGATGCTATCATTGGACTTGTTCATCAGGCGCTGCATCAGATAGCTAGACTTCATCAGGACGAGCTGAGGCACACAGCGTTCCGGTACTTCACTTTCCATATTTGGGATGGAGCAATTCAGCAAAACTTAGGGTACATGGAGGAGGAGGATCCCACGATCATTCGTATGGCTTCACTTATCTTTGGACTTGAGGAAAACCTTTCTATGACTATGACTATGCTGGAGGAGAACCGTCAGCGCTTAGAGTTTTACCAGGAGGGTGTGGATATACTAGAGGAGAGACTGGTGGAGGCGAACACTTCCTTAGCCGCTGCCCATGAAGCATGGGAGGCTGCTGAGGCAGTTGCAGAGAAGGGTATCATCACGACGAACGCTGTGCTTACCATGGAGAATGGTGACCAGCAGGAGATGCCACCAGAGGACCCTACACCTCCTCCACAACAAAGGCTTCATCCACGTATCAAGATAACACGGACATAGAAGAGCGTCCTAGCAAAGAAGCGTCACCTGACGCGTCGCACCATTGCACCTTCAGCACCACCCGCACTTCCAGCACCACCGACTCATGAACAGCAGCTTGACGACACCGAGGAGGAGACTGAGCCTGAGGAGAGAGTTCCTGCTACACCAGAGGGGACCGCATCACCACCATCCGGGCTTCGCTTTGCACCAGCACCTACCCACCAGTACGATGGAGATATCAGTGAGTAGATGGACTATAGGAACCATGAGTGATATCTATGATGATGCGAGTGAACGTTAGTTATTTTCATGTTGCTATGTCCATGGTCGACTATACCGATATATGTGGTATAGCTACTATGTTATCCAGTACTTTCATGATTGAGTGTTTTATTTGGAGTTCAGTTGCTGGTTTTATTTGTTTTGTTATCATATTGGGTTTATGGGTTAGATATTTCCCTCCCTTCTATTCTAACATCGGGAGGCCAACAGGATGAATGCTAACCGCGGAGGTCATGGTCATGGAGCACGCGAACGTGGTCGTGGTCGTGGACATGGACGCGGTCGTGGAGCAGGTTTTGAGGAATATGTCTTTGAAGAAAACTTTGAGGAGGGGCATGTCCATGATACCGACTCTGGCTCTGGAGGAGATGACGTGCCACCACCGCTGCCGCTTCCCAATATGGCACAAATGATGTTGATGCAAACTCAGATACTTCAGCAGATTGCAACCAATGTTGTAAACCAGAATCAGGGTCAACCACCACAGTCATGTAACGCCCCGGATTCGATGCGCCAGGTGTCTGCCAGTTATTCGCTGTCGTTGCCATGTCATTTTCTTGCATGTTGCATTTTGCCATGTCATCATCTGCATTGCATCCTCATGTTTTTCAAAACTTGCATCCGGTCCTTTTCCCCGTTGTCCGTTTCGTGATCCGACATTCTCGCCGTGCTCCGTCGCCCCTCTCAGAACTTGTTTCGTGAGCGGGATAAAAACGTTCTCGGAATGGACCGAGGTTTGCCGACCGGCCTTGGTATAGCACCGGTAGACCGCCTGTCAAGTTTCGTGCCATTTGGAGACCATTTGATAGTCCAACGGTTATCCGGGTAGCCATAAAAGCCTCTTTTGTCTTGCAGCCCAACACCCCTCCAAAGTGGCCCAATAACCCATCCAAACCCCGTCCATGCTCTCGGTCGTACGATCACGATCGTGTGGGCGAAAACCGCACTCCATTTGGAGTCTCCTAGCTCCCTCTATCTATATATATGCCCTCTCTCCCGAAATCCCGGGTCCAAACCCTAGCCTTCTTCCCTCCGCGCCGCCGGACATGTCCGCCGCCGCCCTCAACCACTCAGCCGTCGCCACATGTCCTCCCCGGATTCCCCGCCGCCGCCAGCCGCCGAGGGCCCGCGTGGCCCAGGCGCGGCCCACCCGAGCCCGTCGGCCGCCCGCGAAGCCCGTCACCTCCTCGCCCCGCACCCGCAGGCCGACGCCGCCTCCGTCGCCTCAGACCTCGCCGCCAGTGCATCACCCCGCTGCCCCTCGCTCCGGCCACCGTCCTA
>NC_057807.1:125354827-125384826 GCF_018294505.1 Triticum aestivum | reverse complement strand
CACGCCCTGCCGTGCCCCTCCACCCGGCCCGCTGCCGTTGCCAGACCCAGCGCCGGCCGGCCAGATCCACCGGATCCCGGCCGGATCGAGCTCGCCGCCGGCCCCTGTGCTCCCTCCGCCACCGGAGATGGGGCTCCGACGTCAGCCCCGACCTCCCCTTCGTATTTTTTGGCCACCTCCGGCGAACTGTGGCAAAATCCGCCACCGCATCGTTTTCCGGTCAAACGGAGGTTGACCCTTTTTTCCCCCAAGTCCTGTAATATTTTTGCATAATGTTGCCCTATTCATTGCATCATAACTCCGCATCCGTACCTCTGTTTTGTGCGTGTAGTATATCAAAATGTTCATCATGAGGTGATCTTCATTTCATTCCATCGTGCCATGTTCATTTGAGCTCATCTTGATGCCTGAATCATCGTTGCAAAAGTGCTATATGATGTTAATCTGCTGAAACTGTTATAACTTGATGATTTGTCATTTTTGTTGCATTTGATGTGTGCATCCTATGAGCATGAGCTCTACATGTGTTTTGTACTACATCATGCCATCTTCATAGTGGTGCCATCCATGGATTTTTGTTACCCTTGTACTGAGTGCATAGAGCTCGTGAAGGAGGGTACTTGTTGTTGCTATTTTGCTAGACAGATTCTGCTATATCATGATGCTATGTAAACTTGCTGCTACAAGTCATTCTATGCTTAATCTGGAGATGTTCACTAAGGATGTTTTGTTATACAAGTCATGATCTATCCATTCATTCCCCTGGTTGAATTTATAGCCTGCTGTAGCTTGTTGTTATCTTGCTCTCAAGTTGCTAAATAGTGTTGCTGTCAGCCTGTTAACATTAAGTTCAGTTTTGCCATGTGTTTTGCTAGTGATCCGTGCATCCTATGAACTTTCTCTTGCCATTATTAGCTTCAAAAACATGTCTTATTACTGTTGGTCACCCTGCCATGCCATGTATTGCTCTGTGGTAAGTGGTACAAGCTCACTAACATGCCTACTTATTGTTGTTCCTGCCATGTCTGAATCTGTCATATAACTTGCCATGTTTACATGGGTGCCATCATATTTTCTGTGCCCATTTGGCTCATGGTCAGTAAGGGACTTTTGTTCTATGTGATTAGTAGAGTCAATCCATGCCTTTGTTTTCCATGATAAGTTTCTGTAACATGTTGTTTGATAGCTGTAAACATTGCAACCTGATGTTATTTTCTGCTAAGTCTGAAACTGTTATTATTTGCAATCTTGCCATGTCATTTTGAGCATGTTCTAGTGATTTCTGGAGATAGCTTAGTGTTCATGTTTTGTCATGCTTTACCTGTAGATTATGCTCGTGCCTTTTGTTTTCACGTTGAGATGCTGTAGCATATTGTTTTGATGCTTTCTAGATGCCTAGTTGCTGTTTTGGACAGCATGCCCTTTAACCTTGTATGATGTGTATGTGTTGAACCGTTGCTCCGTTTTGAGTGTTTTCTATATGAAACATGCTTAGATTTGCATATAGTTTCATATTATCATGTTGCATCCTTGTTTTGAGGTGTTTGCTTGATGTTTGTATGCATTTTTCATCAATGCCATGCTTAACTTGTTTTGCTCATATCTTCTAGGTCGTAGCTCCGAACTAAATGAACTTTATATGTAACTTGACTAGAATTACGTGTAGATCCTCTTGGTGCTCTTTAACTTGCTGTTTAACAACTTGAACATAAGGTTTATTCAGATCTGGACCAATTTCGAAATTTGCATATGAGGACTTACCGGAATTGTTATATGTTGTTCCCGGCCTCATTTAAACTTGCTTTGATGTGTTGCTCTTGTTTGCATCATCTCTTGCCATGAGTAGCTTCATATAGCTTTGTCATGCATCATGCTTGGTTAAGCATCATGCCTTGTTCATGTATGGTGTGTTTACTATGTTGTGTGCTTCTTCTCGATAGTTCCTGTTTCGTTGCGATCGTGAGGATTCGTTCGTCTACGCTTGGTTCGTCTTCATCCGTTCGTCTTCTTCATGGACTCGTTCTTCTTCCTTGCGGGATTTCAGGCAAGATGACCGCTTGTCACATCCTAGCTTCTGGTTTGCTCTGAGCTAGCTAGTCATGTGTTGCATCATGTTTAAATTTTAGTTAAACCTGAAATGGGGGCTGATAAACCCTAGCAGCTAATGAATTCAACTAGGGTCAAAATAAAATCTTTTTCAATAAACCCAAAATGCCCTCTCGAAATGTTCATGATTTCTGGTAAAGGTGAAAACCTCTGCCAAAAATGATGCACATATTTTTAGGCCATTCTGGATTTTTGAATTAAATCATTACTTATTTGCATTTGGGCATTTAAATACTATAAAATATTTTAAATGCTCAAATAATCCCAAACTAAAATGTTTACTGTTGGATATATTCTAAACAGTAGCCATGATTAGTTTCATGATTTTTGGAAGTACCTAGATATTTTTAATAAAGCCCAACATTTACAGAAGAAATAGAAAACAGAAAACTAAATAGAATAGAGAAGGGAGAGAAGTTACCTGGACCTACCTGCTGTGCAGCCCACCTGGCCAGGCCACCTGGCGGCCCAGTTGGCTAGCCCAGCCCAGCCAGCGCTGCCTGCTTCTTCAACCTTCTGCCAGAAGGAGAAGCAGGTGCGTGGCGAGCGCGCAACCGAACGCGGCCACCTCCTGCTTGCCACCGAGCCCCTGGATGCGTGGATGAATGCCCCGGTGTCATCCCGATCTGCCCGACCTCTCACTCGCCCCAGCCCGCTCTCTGCCTCGCTCCCCCCCGAACCCGAGAACGCCAGAGCGCGCCGCCGAGAATCACCATGGTCAGAGCCCCCAAACCACCCCACTGCCTGGTTCCGGAGCATCACCATGGAGTGGACCTTCCCCTCAACGACGCATTCAAGCCCGGGAGCAGCACACCATCACCATCATCGTCGTTTCCCTCGCCACAGCCACCGGACGCCACCGGTCGATTCGCCGCCTGCAGCTCATCCCTGGCCACACCGAGAAGCTCTCCGTGACCGCTGTGAGCCCCTGGTTATTTCCCCCCTAGCCCACCTGCCGTTTTCTTCCTCTGCCATGCTAACTACCGGAGCCGTGAGCTCCCACCCGCCGGCCGTGTCACCGCCGTGGCTACGGCTGCTGAAGCTCGCAACCGAGCACACCACTGCGCTCGGTGCCTCTGCACGAGCCCGCAACATGCCTCAGCTCGGCTTCCCGTGCCCCCTAGTGGTCGCTCGTGTCTCACCCGAGCTCCGGCCGCCGCCGCGAGCTTGTTTCCGCGGGGCTCCGGCCTCCTCAGCTCCCGTCGCACGTCCCATCGGCTGCGCGCTAGCAGTAGCTCCCTGTAGAGCCTCCCCGTGCTCAAAACCATCACCTGTAGGCGAAACCCGAGCCAACCCAATGCGCCCCACCGTGTTTTGGTCGCCGTCGGCGTAACCCTGGCGATGTTGACGTGGAAGATTAGTTTAGGCTAACGACACAGTTAGTTACCACCTAGTGAGACTAACAGCAGGGCCCCGCTACCTAGTTAAGCTTAGATTAAGTTTCTGCTTAGTACTAACTAATCCCAGTAGACCCACGCGTCAGCATTGACCATGTTGACGTGGCCATTGACTGGGCCCACACGTCAGCGACCCTAAACAGCACTGAGACACTGACCAGTGGGTCCCACTGGTCAGGTTGACCTGGACCGGGTCTGTTGACCTGCTGAGGTCAGCATGACGCAATGCTGACGTAGTAATGCCCTTTTATGGATTTAAAATAATTCAGAAAATTTCAGAAAATGCCCAAAACTTCTAAAATTCATATAAATTCAACCGTAACTCCAAATGAGATAATTTATATATGAAAAATGATCAGAAAAATCCAATCTATCCATCTGTACCATTTTCATGCATGTTAGAACAACTTATGACTACTGTTTAGGACAATTCAATTAAATGGCATTTAAATAATCACATATGGAGTTTGAATTTGAATCATTGATTCAAACCAACTTCATTTAACTTGCTGCTAGTTGCATTAGCTCAAATCACAGCATATTGCCATGTCATAATCATGCATCATATCTTGCATTGCATTGATTGTGTTCTTCCTTGTTTGCCCGTGTTTGTCCCCTCTCGATAGACGTGGTTCCGACGATGAGTTCGATGACACCGATGAAGAACTATTATTATCTTCAGAAGTGCCAGGCAAGCAAAACCCCCTTGTTCATTCCGATACAATCTCACTCTCTCGCTCCTGCTCTCTTTTACTGCATTAGGACAACAACGATTCAACTGTTACATGCTGCGGTAGTTTAACCCCTTATCCTCTGCATGACCTGTCATTGCCACAGTAAATAGATGAAACCCACTAGCATGAGTAGGAGTTGTTTGAGCCCTGATGTGCCTACTCATTCATGCTTGTTTCTCATGCCTGCTACTGCTTAGAGTTGAGTCAGGTCTGATTCATCGGGGATGAATTGGAGGTGTGTAAACATGTCCTACTGTGTGTGAACTAAGTGTGTGAACACGATTTGGTAAAGGTAGCGGTGAGAGGCCATGTAGGAGTACATGGTGGGTTGTCTCACTGCAGCCATCATCAGGAACTGAGTTCTATGTTTGTGATCCATGAACAGTTACTACCACACAGTGGGCTCCAGGCACTCCAAGCTCTCTCGACTTATTAATCAACTTGATCTCTGTCCAGGAGTTGCAACTAGTTTCTGGTGTTTGTAGGTAGTGTTAGTAGTCTACCAAGTGGCACCCGGTACAGGAGGGCTTGGGACAGACTAGGCACCGTGGCACGGTGTACCAAGCGTAGATCCACCCGTCGAGGTGGGCTTGGGAACCCTGCACACATTGTTTGGGGCCGTGAGCGACACCCCGACCGGATCTCCTTGCAGATGGAACCCGAATAGGCGATAAACCTAGACGAGAGACTTGTGTGGTTAGTCAGGTCATGGCCGACACCCTCGCTGGGCTTCCGCTTGAAGGTTACCGAGTACATGTCGTGTAAACGACGGTAAGTGGTGAGAGCGTGTGTGAAGAAGTACACCCCTGTAGGGTTAACATCATCTATTCGAATAGCCGTGTCCGCGGTAAAGCACTTCTGGGTTGCTTGTACAGTTCATAGACAAGTGGAAGTGGATACTCTAAAATACGCAAGATAAGCGTGAGTGCTATGGATGGCGTTCTTGTAGGGAGACGGGAGCGGATCCATAGTGGTGTATTGATATGGTGAATATGTGGACTCGTGTGCGCCACCTCAAAGAGTTACATTGCAGTCGTAGTTCAGGATATGTAGTTAGATCTGATGTAAGTCTTGCTGGGTACATTTGTACTCACGTTGCTTAATTTATGTTTTTGCAGAGAGACTTCAATCTCGCTAGTAGTTCCACGTGGACTTCGACGTTTAGCTTGTTACCTCAGCTACAATCTTGTGCCCTCGGCAGGATCGAGTAGATACTCAGGCTTCTCAACCTTTTTCTTTTGTAGATGTCTATACCCAGACATGTTAAGCTTCCGTATGTGCTTTGACTTGTATGCTCTGATTGTTGGGTCATGAGACCCATGTTTGTAATATCTCGCTCCTCGGAGCCTAATGAATAAATACTTGAGTTGCAGAGTCATGTTGTGATGCCATGTTGTATTTGCACATATCGAGCATATTGTGTGAATTTATTGAAATGGTTGGTATGTGTGGGATCCGACTATCTAGTTTTTTATCCTTGGTAGCCTCTCTTACCGGGAAATTACTCCTAGTGTTTCCACTGAGCCTTGGTAGCTTGCTACTGCTCCGGAACACTTAGGCTGGCCGGCATGTGTCCTTCTTCGTTCCTGTGTCTGTCCCTTCGGGGAAATGTCACGCGATGTCTACCGGAGTCCTGTTAGCCTGCTACAGCCCGGTTTACCAGAGTCCTGCTAGCCCAGTTGCTACAGCCCGGATTCACTCGCTGATGACCGACACGTTCGTTGCTGGGTCATGTATGCCTGTCCCTGTAAGTTAGTGCCACTTTGGGTTCACGACTAGCCATGTCAGCCCGGGTTTTTTGTCATATGGATGCTAGCGGCACTATCATATACGTGAGCCAAAAGGCGCAAATGGTCCCGGGCCAGGTAAGGTGGCACCCGTGGGAATACCGTGCGTGAGGCCGCAAAGGGATATGATATGTTACATGCTAGATCGGTGTGACTTAGGATCGGGGTCCTGACACCGCTACCCTGGATCTCACTACTATCATTGCTATGCTAGTTCCTTTGTTCTATCGCTATGCTACGCTTCCTATCATTTGCTCTTCAAGCCTCCCAATTTTCCATGTCAGCCTCTAACCTTTTTCACCCTTCCTAGCAAACCGTTGTTTGGCTATGTTACCGCTTTGCCCAGCCCCTCTTATAGCGTTGTTATTTGCAGGTGAAGTTGAAGATTGCTCCATGGTGGATTATGTTGGGATATCACAATATCTCTTATTTAATTAATGCATCTATATACTTGGTAAAGGGTGGAAGACTCGGCCTTATGCCTGGTGTTTTGTTCCACTCTTGCCGCCCTAGTTTCCGTCATACCGGTGTTATGTTGCCTGATTTTGCGTTCCTTACGCGGTTGGGTGATTTATGGGACCCCCTTGACAGTTTGCTTTGAATAAAACTCCTCCAGCAAGGCCCAACCTTGGTTTTACCATTTGCCTACCTAAGCCTTTTTCCCTTGGGTTCTGCGGACTCAAGGGTCATCTTTATTTTAACCCCCCCTGGCCAGTGCTCCTTCGAGTGTTGGTCCGAACTGAGCTGCCTGCGGGGCCACCTTGGGGAAACTTGAGGGCTGGTTTTACTCGTAGCTAGTCTCATCCGGTGTTGCCCTGAGAACGAGATATGTGCAGCTCCTATCGGGATTTGTCGGCACATCGGGCGGCTTTGCTGGTCTTGTTTTACCATTGTCGAAATGTCTTGCGAACCGGGATTCCGAGGTTGATCGGGTCTTCCCGGGAGAAGGTATATCCTTCGTTGACCATGAGAGCTTGTGATGGGCTAAGTTGGGACACCCCTGCAGGGTATATAAACTTTCGAAAGCCGTGCCCGCGGTTATGTGGAAGATGGGAATTTGTTAATGTCCGGTTGTAGATAACTTGACACCAGATACGAATTAAAACGCATCAACCGCGTGTGTAGCCGTGATGGTCTCTTTTCGGCAGAGTCCAGGAAGTGAACACGGTTTTGGGTTATGTTTGACGTAAGTAGGAGTTCAGGATCACTTCTTGATCATTGCTAGTTCACGACTGTTCCATTTGCTCTCTTCTCGCTCTTATTTGCGTATGTTACCCACCATATATGCTTAGTCGCTGCTGCAACCTCACCTCATTACCACTTCCTACCCATAAGCTTAAATAGTCTTGATCTCGCGGGTTTTGAGATTGCTGAGTCCTCGTGACTCACCAGATACTATCACAACAGTTGCAGGTGCCGATGATACCAGTATAGGTGATGAAACCGAGCTCAGATGGGAGCTCAACGAAGACCTTGGTCGTTGCTATGTTTCATTTCATGCTGATCAGTAGTGGAGCCCAGTTGGGACGATCGGGGATCTAGCAGTTGGGTTATCTTCTTTTATTTTGGCTTCGTCCGTAGTCGGACTATGTGTGTATTCTGAATGATGTATGAACTATATGTTCATTGTGTGAAGTGGCGATTGTAAGCCAACTCTTTATCCCAGTCTTGTTCATTACATGGGATTGTGTGAAGATGACCCTTCTTGCGACAAAACCACAATGCGGTTATGCCTCTAAGTCGTGCTTCGACACGTGGGAGATATAGCCGCATCGTGGGTGTTACAAGTTGGTATCAGAGCCATCCCCGACTTAGGAGCCCCCTTCTTGATTGTTTGCTGGCGTTGTTGAGTCTAGAAAAAAAAGTTTTGAGTCTTAGGATTATATATATCGGAGAGTAGGATTCTTTTTACTCCTCAGTCCCTTCGTCGCTCTGGTGAGGTCTCCTGACGTAGATGTTTTGTCTTTCCTCTCCTCAAATTTCACTAAAAAATTTTTAGGATCATGCGGGTATCTTGGAATCGTTCCGATGGTTTTGTGACGAGAACATTGTTCTTGGTGCCTCCTGTCTATTATGTGGCTTTGACCCGGGGAGTTGAGCTCCGAGGTGTTGTCGTCATAATTTTATCGTTGCAGTTCTGGAATACCTGAGTTTTGCCGACATCGAAAATCTCTTTTATGCAGTTGTTGGTGAGATAACCTCGACGCCACCCAGTACTGGGGCGGGAGTTCGGGAGTATTGCCATAGCTCATATAACGGATGCTTTTCGAAGGTTGAGGTACATGATTTCCGAAGGTTTCTTGGTTATGTGTTGACGGATGGATACAGCTTGGATGTAGGGATTGTTAGTTTTGGGTGAGATATATATTGCTTCCCCTGTATCCCCAACACCAGATTGCATAACCAGAAATTTTCGGGAGTTTTATAGGTGGGAATTCAAGTAGCTCCTAGAATATCTTTTCGACAGATGCATGATACGAGATTGGGGTTCGACGTCTAGTGGTCCTCCTTTCCACGGTCGATTTTACAGTGGTCTCGTTGTGTCTTAAAGAACCCTTGGCTATGCTGGTTCTGGGACACTTCGTATGTCATGTGCATTGCCTTGTCTTTGATGGTGCTGTACACTCGAGCCCGTGTGGGCCCCACCACGAAATCTTCGGACGAAATCTCTATCATATGTTTGTTCTGGCTTATTCTGCAAGCCAAATCCTTTGTTTTGTTTTGAGTTGTGGTATTCGAGTTGCTTCAAAGTCAAATATTGAATCCATACCTTCCCTAAATGGTTTTCTCATATTTCTATGGAAGTGCTAATCCTTCTTGATCATTGAGGTTCTCATGTTAATTCTCTTCCAACCGGCGTGCTTCTCTTCAAGTGGATCCGATCATCTCAACATCCGCAAGATCAATTCTAAGTTTTCTCAATGATATCCATTCCATCTGCCCCAAGTTGCCTTTGTTTTCCCTCCCTCCCACCCTTTTTCTTCAAGGACTTAGATTTCTTAATCGGGTATCCATTTTATGGATGTGAAGTTTCTCCATTCTTTTCGCATCAATGGCCTTATCCGGTGATTATCAGGAAGATCCTAATGGAGCTTCAAGTTCATTACTCTTCATCTATTTTCTTCTCCGATGGATTCAATTCAACCTTTGTCGATCATGTCCTTTCCTCATTTCAAATATTTTCTCATGCCGGTGCACCTCTTAATCATTCACTTCTCGATATTCCTTCGTTCTCGAAGTTTGATGTAAGAATGAATTATCATCACTCATATGTCCTTCTCCAAGATCTTTCAAATTCTTTTCATCGTTGGTTCAACCTTTCTAATTTTCATCCCGGAGTATCTCAACAATTCATGGTGGTGTTTCTCGTCGTCATTCTCGAATTTTGAAGACCGAAGAAGAGTTCCTCTTAAATCCTTACCCGTTCTTCCAGAGATTCATGGTTCTAGCTTTATACCATCCTCTCATAATTGCTTTCGATTGTGAGAATTCTTTTCACCCATCCGGAGCAATTCAGGAGTCTTTTCAGTTTCATTCTCCGGAGCCCATCTTCTCAGAATTATTCATTCTCAGCTTTCAACTCTCGTTCTCCAAATCTTACCGGTGGATCATTCAAGTTTACTCTAGTCAGCTCATGATCTCTTTGTTCTCTTGTATCTAAATTCTGTCAAGTATCTTCATTCATTTTCCAATTCTTCCCGGTGAATTGTGCCTTTGCTACTTTCATTTTCAATTCCTACCGGCGGTTCGTTGAAGACCTTCTCAAGTTTATGCTATATCTCTCTTAATCCTTTCTACGAGAATAAGTAGTATGCCAAATCCGTTGATTGTCAACAATTTAAATTGGTGAAGGATACGCATAACATAATTCTTATTATTGTTTCATCCAAGTGATCTAATTTATTCTTTCCAGAGTTGTTCATCATATCACATTTCTCGGTTTGAGATGCTTCATCTTTTCTTTTTCGGAGTTCCAAGTTTTCTATGTTATATCGCCGCGAAGCTCCATCTAAATCATTGCAAGGCTTCACCTTGTGTTGTCAACTTCTCTTTCTTTATGTCATTCTTTTATTACCGGAGTTCTTCATGGAGGCTCTACATGGTGGTTCGTCGAGGATTCTTTTCATTCTTCAATTGTTCTTCAAGATTTCTCCTGAAGTTAAGATCAGCCAAGCTATACTCTAAACATAAACATGGTGCTCAACACATGTTTTGTTTTGAAGAGCTCAAGTATTCTTCATCTTGCATTCCAAAGTGCAATTCTTTCTACCTTATCTTTTCAGGTGGTGTTATATCATTCTTGACAATTTCCATTCATGTTTTGCGATTCACATGTTGGCAAGAATGAGGTATTTTAAATCCATCAATCTCTTTGTTGGAGTTATCTTGTGTCATATTTCACCTAAAAGCCTTACCTAAGGAATGTTCCTATTGTGGTGCCTATCAATGATCCATGTTTTCTCCTATCCTCTCGGCGAAAGCAGTTTTCATCTCTTCGTTGATCTCAAGCAAGCAATTGTTTCGGTTAGTGGCCGGTTGTCACCTCATAGTTCTGAGATGTTTTCCATAAGCCCACTACAAGCTTATTCATTTTGTTGTTGGTTTTTCCCAACAACCTCGTTGTAACCTTCTTGGAAGGGTGCTTTCCAAGCTCATTTGTGGCAGAAGTTGGCATTTTCTTCTCCATTCTGTTATTCCAATGATCTAGCTTCTATTCTTTCGTTCCGAAGGCATTGTGATGTTGCTCTCTTCACTCATCTTCTCGTATTAAGGATCGTATTCTTTTCGTGCTTATCCATCTAACCAGAGTGTTGTGTCATCTCTTCAAGTTCTTTTCATCTTATCAAGTCTTGCATCTCTTTTTAATCGGAGTGCTGTCCGAATTTGTTCTTCCTTGTTCCGTGTTTATCTAGTTTCAACCAGAGTGGTTCCAATTCCTTCTTGTCCATTGTACTCATCATTCATAGCTTTGCAACCTCCAAGGTTCACATGGTGTTCCTTGGTTCTGTTTTCTACCGTAGTGCTCTCAATTGTGTTCAACTCAGTTGTGTTCTTTCTTTCAACTTTTCAACCTCTCAAGGTTCTTTGGTTTCACTTATTTGGCGAAGAAGCAACTTAGTTTACCTCTTCTCTTCCTCTTACGTTTCTCTCCGGTGCCATCCTAGATCTCGGGACGAGATCCTCTTGTAGTGGTGGAGTGTTGTAACGCCTCGAGACCGACGCTCCAGAAGACTTCTAGCTATTTCGAGTTTCTCCGTGTGATGTATTTATTTGTTGCATTCTTCATGTCATCTCTTGCATTGCATCGTTTCATCATGCCATCATATCATTAATTTTTAAAACTCATCTAAATAAATTGTATGGATCTTCGATCCATTTAAATCGAGGGAAGGGTGACTTCTCTTTATAACATCTCCTCCCAATATTATGGAGCTATATAAAATTATTCCATTTATTTGGAATTGATCATAACACACTTGCAAATAAATCCCAATGCCTTTGTTATCTTAATTCTTGGCCTCCAACTCTGCCCATAAATCCTTTCGTCATTTTAGGAGCCCCACCGAAATCCTCAACGTTTTTGGACACTTCTAAAACCTTGTTCTAGTTCAAACCATTTGAATTAAATTCAAATAAGTTTGAATTTAAATCTTGCATTCGTGCCTCTTTTCTATTTTTCCTGGATCGAGCTTATTTTTGCGAGTCCGGGAAAATTATCCCCATGCACAAATCTTTCCCTAACCCTCTCTTTCTTTTCCTCTCTCTATTTCTTTTCTGATAGAGATTAGTGTGAGAGAGAGAGCCCAGCCCAGCTGCCCAGCCAGGCCTCTGGCCACTTCTTTCTCCACTAGGCCAGCCTCCCAAGGCCCAGCCGACCCTCCTAACCCTAGCCCGACCCCCTCCTCTCGATCTCTCCCTCGTCCTCCCTCCAGCGCCGCACACCCGCATCTCTCCCTCGATCCCCATCTCTCCCTTCGATCTCCTCCGTCGCGCCCCTTCCTCCTCCCGTGCCTCTCGATCCCGCCACCCCTCGCCGTCGCTCAGGCCCGCCTCGGTGCCCTGCATCGCCGGAGCCCCGCGCCAAGACCTCCCCTGCCTCGTCTTGTCTAGGGCGAGGAGGACGACCCGCATCACCTCCTGCCCGTGCTCCGCCGCCCCCGTTCAAGTATCTCCATCGAAGCACGCCCGCTGAGCTCCGTCGCGCGCCCTCATTGGCACTCGTCCCTGCTTCCTCGTCTACCTGACGCCGCGCCTGGCCTCCCCCGCCGCCACTGGAGTCCAACTTCGGCGCCCCCTGCCTCGCGTCGCCCTCCGTCGTCAAGCGCCGCCCCTGTCCGGATTCGTCGGGCCCTGCCATGGCCACGCCTCCCCTGCTTCGAGCCAAGGCCGACGCCGGCCACTTTGTCCATGCCGCCCCATGGAGGCCTAAGCCGCCGACCTCGCCGGGCCACCACCTCCGTCCCACGGCCGCATCCATGCTCTGGATCGAGAGGAGCTCGATCCCGAGCGCTTTCTGCCCGTCCATGCCGCCATGGCCCCTGTGTTCCTCACCCCGCTGCCGCACCGTCTTCTTCACTTCCTGCCATCGAGCGCAGCTCTGCCCTTGCTTTCTCCTCTGCCGCTAGTTTCATGCACCTCCGCTGCCAGTTGCATGGATGCCAAGATCCCCTTCATTTTGCCAAGTCGCGGCAACCAGGAGCGCCCAAGGACGCCTTCGTGGATTTCGCCAAGTTCACCGAAGGCCTAGTACGACTACAGGACCGGAACGCCAAGTACCTCTACGCACGGATACGCAAGACCGTCTCGGATATCGCCAAGTACCACGACAATATGAGTACCACTACCGTCGACATGCTTTTCGCCAAGACCGGACTGACAAGTACCCCGATGACGTGTGTACCACTACCGTGGACCCTCGAAGACCCCGTGGACCCCGAACATCCACGGGACATGAACAACTACTTCCACTACGAGATGTACCACTACCGTCGCTAAGATCGCGAGTACCTCTACCGTCACCGTGAACGACT
Source organism: Triticum aestivum (assembly GCF_018294505.1). NCBI lineage: Eukaryota > Viridiplantae > Streptophyta > Magnoliopsida > Poales > Poaceae > Triticum > Triticum aestivum. The sequence continues at coordinate 125,371,771 of NC_057807.1, read as the reverse complement.
ACTTCCACGACGTCCGTGAACCACTACTTCCACTACGACCGCTACGAGAACGTCTACTTCCTCTACATCGTATCGAACTCAACCCGCTCCGAAAATGCACGCTTCGAAGGTATAACCCCAAGACGACCGCCCGTGAACGAATGCTTGTGTGTTGTATCAGATGCCCGTGTTTGCACCGTGTCCGAGAGAGGTCTTTGCACGTTCCTCGTTTGCCATGCCGCCGTCCCGTGGGAACCCGGTAGTCGGGAGCACCCCACCATCTCTAGCATGTTGCACACATCCGCACGCCTCCTTTTGCACCTGTATCTCCGTGAGCTGCAGGAACCGATATGTTGCCGTGGCATCATTTTCGGATATGTTGCCGTGGCATCATTTTCGGATATGTTGCCGTGGCACCATTTTTTGTTTTGCCGCCGTGGCACCCTTTTCGTTCCGCCATGGTGACCAAATGCTTCATAACATGCTCATGTCAACATTTTCATAAAAATTGCATAAACTTGTATATGTCATCTGCATCATGATAACAACATTTAAATGCTTAAAATTGTGTTTGCTTTAAACTACTAAATGACATATGGGGATTTCCGAAATTGTTGTTTGTTATTTCCGGCCTCATTTAAACTTGCCTAGATAGGTAGTTTAATTATGCTTCACCTCTTGCCATGGTTAACAACATTTAATATTGTTGTGTTCCTAAACGAGAGAGAACTAAATAATTCGATGTGGTGTTTCGTCAATATGCAACTCGTTGCATATTGAGCTCCACTTAATTTGTAGTATTGTTTGTGAACTTTGCCATGCCATGCCTCATTAAACCGGACATGCATCATACTTGTTTGTGCATCATGCCATGCTTATGTGCTTGTGTATTTACCATGTTGTTTGCTTCTTTCCGGTTTGCTTCTCTCGTTAGCTTCGGTTTCGTTCCGAAGTTGTGAGGATTCGCTCGACTACGTTCATTTGTCTTCTTCATGGACTTGTTCATCTTCCTTGCGGGATTTCAGGCAAGATGACCATTACCCTCGATATCACTTCTATCTTTGCTTGCTAGTTGCTTCGTTCTATCGCTATGCTGCGCTGCCTATCACTTGTTTACCATGCCTCCCAAATTGCCATGTTAGCCTCTAACCTTTTCACCCTACCTAGCAAACCATTGCTTGGCTATGTTACCGCTTTGCTCAGCCTCTCTTATAGCGTTGCTAGTTGCAGGTGAAGTTGAAGATTGCTCCATGATGGACATTATTATTTTGGGATATCACAATATCTCTTATTTAATTAATGCATCTATATACTTGGTAAAGGGTGGAAGACTCGGCCTTATGCCTGGTGTTTTGTTCCACTCTTGCCGCCCTAGTTTCCGTCATACCGGTGTTATGTTCCCGGATTTTGCGTTCCTTACGCGGTTGGGTGATTTATGGGACCGCCTTGATAGTTCGCTTTGAATAAAACTCCTCCAGCAAGGCCCAACCTTGGTTTTACCATTTGCCTACCTAAGCCTTTTTCCCTTGGGTTCTGTAGACTCAAGGGTCATCTTTATTTTAACCCCCCCGGGCCAGTGCTCCTTCGAGTGTTGGTCCGAACTGAGCTGCCTGAGGGGCCACCTTGGGGAAACTTGAGGGCTGGTTTTACTCGTAGCTAGTCTCATCCGGTGTTGCCCTGAGAACGAGATATGTGCAGCTCCTATCGGGATTTGTCGGCACATCGGGCGGCTTTGCTGGTCTTGTTTTACCATTGTCGAAATGTCTTGCGAACCGGGATTCCGAGGTTGATCAGGTCTTCCCGGGAGAAGGTATATCCTTCGTTGACCGTGAGAGCTTGTGATGGGCTAAGTTGGGACACCCCTGCAGGGTATATAAACTTTCGAAAGCCATGCCCGCGGTTATGTGGCAGATGGGAATTTGTTAATGTGCGGCTGTAGATAACTTGACACCAGATACGAATTAAAATGCATCAACCGCGTGTGTAGCCGTGATGGTCTCTTTTCGGCGGAGTCCGGGAAGTGAACACGGTTTTGGGTTATGTTTGACGTAAGTAGGAGTTCAGGATCACTTCTTGATCATTGCTAGTTCACAGCCGTTCCATTTGCTCTCTTCTTGCTCTTATTTGCGTATGTTAGCCACCATATATGCTTAGTCGCTGCTGCAACCTCACCTCATTACCACTTCCTACCCATAAGCTTAAATAGTCTTGATCTCGCGGGTTTTGAGATTGCTGAGTCCTCGTGACTCACCAGATACTATCACAACAGTTACAGGTGTCGATGATACCAGTACAGGTGATAAATTCGAGCTCAGATGGGAGCTCAACGAAGACCTTGGTCGTTGCTATGTTTCGTTTCATGTTGATCAGTAGTGGAGCCCAGTTGGGACGATCGGGGATCTAGCAGTTGGGTCATCTTCTTTTCTTTTGGCTTCGTCCGTAGTCGGACTATGTGTGTATTCTGAATGATGTATGAATTATATGTTCATTGTGTGAAGTGGCGATTGTAAGCCAACTCTTTATCCCAGTCTTGTTCATTACATGGGATTGTGTGAAGATGACCCTTCTTGCAACAAAACCACAATGCGGTTATGCCTCTAAGTCGTGCTTCGACACGTGGGAGATATAGCCGCATCGTGGGTGTTACATAAGGTTTATTCAGATCTGGACCAATTTCAAAATTTGCATATGAGGACTTACCAGAATTGTTATATGTTGTTCCCGACCTCATTTATACTTGTGTTGATGTGTTGCTCTTGTTTGCATCATCTCTTGCCATGAGTAGATTCATATAGCTTTGTCATGCATCATGCTTGGTTGAGCATCATGCCTTGTTCATGTGTGGTGTGTTTACTATGTTGTGTGCTTCTTCTCGATAGTTCCTGTTTCGTTGCGATCGTGAGGATTCGTTCGTCTATGCTTGGTTCGTCTTCATCCGTTCGTCTTCTTCATGGACTCGTTCTTCTTCCTTGCGGGATTTCAGGCAAGATGACCGCTACCCTGGATCACACTACTATCATTGCTATGCTAGTTCCTTCGTTCTATCGCTATGCTGCGCTTCCTATCATTTGCTCTTCAAGCCTCCCAATTTGCCATGTCAGCCTCTAACCTTTTTCACCCTTCCTAGCAAACCGTTGTTCGGCTATGTTACCGCTTTGCTCAGCCCCTCTTATAGCGTTGTTAGTTGCAGGTGAAGTTGAAGATTGCTCCATGGTCGATTTTGTTGGGATATCACAATATCTCTTATTTAATTAATGCATCTATATACTTGGTAAAGGGTGGAAGACTTGGCCTTATGCCTGGTGTTTTGTTCCACTCTTGCCGCCCTAGTTTTCGTCATACCGGTGTTATGTTCCTGGATTTTGCGTTCCTTACGCGGTTGGGTGATTTATGGGACCCCCTTGACAGTTCGCTTTGAATAAAACTCCTCCAGCAAGGCCCAACCTTGGTTTTACCATTTGCCTCACCTAGCCCTTTTTCCCTTGGGTTTCCGGAGCCCGAGGGTCATCTTTATTTAACCCCCCGGGCCAGTGCTCCTTCGAGTATTGGTCCGAGATGAGCTGCCTGCGGGGCCACCTCGGGGAAACTTGAGGGTTGGTTTTACTCGTAGCTAGTCTCATCCGATGTTGCCCTGAGAACGAGATATATGCAGCTCCTATCGAGATTTGTCGGCACATCGGGCGGCTTTGCTGGTCTTGTTTTACCATTGTCGAAATGTCTTGTAAACCGGGATTCCGAGACTGATCGGGTCTTCCTGGGAGAAGGAATATCCTTCGTTGATCGCGAGAGCTTACCATGGGCTAAGTTGGGACACCCCTGCAGGGTATTAAACTTTCGAATGCCGTGCCCGCGGTTATGTGGCAGATGGGAATTTGTTAATGTCTGGTTGTAGATAACTTGACACTTGACTTAATTAAAACGCATCAACCGCGTGTGTAGCCGTGATGGTCTCTTTTCGGCGGAGTCCGTGAAGTGAACACGGTTTTGGGTTATGTTTGACGTAAGTAGGAGTTCAGTATCACCTCTTGATCATTGCTAGCTTCACGACCGTTCCGTTTGCTCTCTTCTCGCCCTTATTTGCGTATGTTAGCCACCATATCATGCTTAGTCGCTGCTCCAACCTCACCACCTTACCCCTTCCTTTCCCATTAAGCTTTGCTAGTGTTGATACCCATTGTAATGGGATTGCTGAGTCCTCGTGGCTCACAGATTACTACAACAATAGTTGCAGGTACAGGTTTATGCGATGATCATGATGCGAGAGTGATGTTTGCTTGTTTTGGAGTTCTTCTTCTGCTTCTTCTTTGATCAGGGGATAGGTTCCAGGTCGGCAGCCTGGTCTAGCAGGGTGGATGTCGTTTGAGTTTCTGTTTATGTTTCATCCATAGTCGGATGTTGCTCTTATGTAATGTTGATGTAATGATATCCACCTTGCAAAAGCGTTTCAATATGCGGGTCTATCCTTGGTGGGACCTTCGAATTCCTTTTGGATAGGGTCGCATATTGGGCGTGACAAGTCGGGATTTGCTGAGTTCATGAGGGCAAAACCACCAACTTTTGAGGGATCGTCAAACCCTCTTTGTCAGATTTAGGGATTCGGCAACCCTTGAGAGGTTCGAACTCTGGGGTGTGTGCGGAGATCTCAACCTACCCAGCCTGCCTACTTGCGATCCTCCCTAGCCTAGGGCGTCGAGCTCACAGAGACACAAAGACACAGAGATTTATACTGGTTCGGGCCACCGTTGTGGTGTAATACCCTAATCTAGTGTGGTGTGGTCGATTGCCTCGAGGGGATATGGATGAACTAGTACAAGGATGAACAAGCCTCAGGAGGTGAGGTGTTCTTGAGCTGGTGTGGTGCTTAGGTCGGAATGGCTCTCCCCACTATGGTGGTGGCTAAGTCCTATATATAGCGGCCTTGGTCCTCTTCCCAAATATGAGCGGGAAGGGATTCCACAATGGCGGGATTTGAAAGCGTACAAGTAGTACAGTCTATCCTGACAAAAGTAGTCTTCGCCTGCGAAAAGCCTCTCGTCATGACGCCGCGGTGGGCTCGGTGATGACCTCCGTCCTGCCGTCCTGGCAGTCTTGGTCTCGTTGCACCAGAATGGAAACCTTTGGCTGATTCCTCGGGATTCCGCACCTGTGGCTTGCCTCCCTTGCACTGAAGAGGAAACATGCGCTCTGCACCCGCCTGGCACCTGCCTGGCCTTGGTCATCATGGCTCACGTCAACTGATCCTCATGAGGTAGCTGCATAGAACTTTGCGCCCCTCAGGAGCCCTCCCGAGGAGGCCACTCCTTCAGGGGTCTTGGCGTCGTCCGCCTCGCGAGGCTTGGCCCCTCGCGAGGGTCTTGTGGTGTTGATGCTGAAGCTGGGCCGTGCCAGGCCGTCGATGAAGGCACGTGGTGGGCCGCATGCAGGCAGGACTAGATACCCCCAAGTCCAGGACGCCGATAGTAGCCCCCGGGCCCAAGGCACGCTCGTACTTGGCTTCCAGGCGAAGCGAAAGGGCAAGGGCGGAACGCCGCGGGCCCTATCAGCCTGCGGCCCTGAAGACACGTGGCGGTTGATGGGAAGTCGGCGTCTCCACTTCGCCACGCCGCCTTGATATCCGTTAGGCCCAGCAGCCACCCGTTGTCAGTGCAACTCGCCCTTCGTGGTGTACCATGCCCAACTCTAGTTTTCTCCTCCCCAATCTCGCCGCCGCGTCCATATGTCTGGTGCTAGCGTCTTGTCCTCTCCTGGTATTCTCCATGGCTCCCAAGCCACGAAAGAAGAAGGTGAAGCCGCATGTGCCGGTCGGCCCTCTGCCGGCCCTGGAGCCAGCCCTCGAGGAGTCAACGGTGATTAACAAGGAGGGGATGGACAAGGTTCACCATGCACTTGCCGTCGATTCCAATGAGGGGACGGCGACGATTGTCCGCCCTGCGTCTTGGCAAACTAGAGAGATGAGTGCCATTGAGATTCCCATCCATCCCCATGCTCTTCTTGCTGGGTTGATTCCTCCCTTTTCCCCTTTCTTCAACACCGTGATGTCGCATTACCAGATCCATCTGCTGCATCTGGACCCTTGCTCCGTCATCCTCTTCACCGTCTTCGCCTTCCTTTGCGAGGCCATGGTGGGCATCACTCCCTCCGTGGCCTTGTTTCGACATTTCTTCCTGCTCCGGCTGGTGGACGCTTGCCAGCGCTCTGGGTGCGTGACCTTTGAAGCCATGGCCGCGACCGCCGGCTCGTGGATCGACTTCGAGCTCTCGCCTATTGCGAAGGGATTCCAGAAGCAGTGGCTCCTGATGGACGCCCGCACATTCAGCCCCCTGCTCACGATTCCTGGGACACCGGCCTCGCCAAGCTCTGGCTGGTGCCATGAGAAGCTCACCGACCAGCGTCTCGCTTTGATTTGGAAGAGGTTGTTGAGGCTTCAGGATCTGGGGGTGACTGCGCCAATGGTGGTGACTGTGCCAATGGTGGTGAAGGAATTTGTGAAGCAGCGCATTGCTCCCCTCTAGCGCCATGCTCGCCCGATGTGGAACTTCACAGGCTCCGGAGAACTGATGAGGCTGCATAAGCCGTAGCTTGCTGCCGACTACTTGAGCAGGGTGCCCAAGCTCCTGACTGGCGAGTCCGAGCCTGCTGACCTTCCGAAGGGTGGCTGCCTTCTTTATCTGTGCTCGAACAAGGAGGCCTTCGCAGGGCAGATGCCCCTGTTTGATGAGTGGGGGTTGCTTCCCGAGGGCATTGAGGGGCCCCGCGAGAATCCCGTCTTCGTGGCTCCTCTCCTGATCGGCCCTGCCGTGTGCACCCCGAGTGTGGAGGCAGGGGGCGCGCAGCTTTGCCAGCTATCGAGAGCTCCTTTGGAGGCCCGGCCTCGTTAGAGGCTCGGGAGCCTCAGGCTTCTGGGATCCCGATAGGGGCTGCTGCAGAGCCTTTCCAACACCAGGCTCCGGAGGCAGGAGCCTCTGACGCCCGGGACGGTGGCTCCGGAGCGGCCGCTGGTGACGAGGATCCCACAAATGGCCCCGGAGCTGTGAGCCAGGAAGTCACGCCGGGTGCCCCTGCCCTTAGGACCTCTACTCCAGATGTCACGCTGGGGGCTCCCCCTCTTGAGGATCGCCTGTCGGGACCGGGTCGGCGCCGCCTGTGCCTTGAGTCGCTCCTGAAGAGGAAGAGGCCCTTGTGCCGCGACGGTGGCACCCGTCGGCCACTAAAGCCGAGGAGATATATGACCGCCGACGAGTATGTACCTTCGCTCTTCATCCCCAAGCGCGTCGTGTTTTCTCATGGTCGGGGTTTTTGCAAGATCTCCATGAAGACGAAACCTCAGGAGGCACACACCACCGAGGACTCCGGCTCGGCGCGTGCGGGCAGCCCCTAGCGCCACGAGCCTACGCAGGGGGTGAGTTCAACTCTGTCCAGCACGACGCTGCGAGGGTGCCACGGAGCTGGGCCCCATGTTCTCTCCCCCAGCGACTCTACCCGTGAGGCAAAGGGCGCGCCGGTGATCCTCCCTCTTGTCATTGCCGGCAGGGGGGCGTCCTCTGGCCAGCCTTCGTATTCAAGCTGTGGGGCTGCTCCAGCCAGCCCCCGGCCGGCGACTAGCGGAGCGCCCATTGCCTCCCGAGTGACTTCCAGAGCCGGTGAAGGTTTTGGCGATGAGCTCGCGTTATCTCACGGGCGCAACATGGTGCGCTTCGGGTTCTTCGGTGAAGCGATGCGCGTGATGGTCCATCTTGGCGGGGAGCTCGCCAACATCGACACCAAGCTCGAGGCAGAGAACCACCGTTTGGAGGATGAATGGCAGTGGCTGAAGGTGGCCATCAACCTTTGGAAGCTTCAGCGAGATGAAGCCGAAGCGTGTGCGGAGGCCTCCCTGGCGGCTTCTCATGAAGCTTGCGCTCGCGCCATGGAAGAGGCTGAGGCAGCCAGCCGTCGTCGCAAGGCGGCTGAGGAGCGGGAGCGAGATCTTTTGTCTTCGAATGCGTCCCTACTGCGCAAAATTGAGGAGCGTCATGCCCTGCGGGCCTTCTCACTAGGTGAGGTGGCCCTTGTCGAGGCGGAGCTCCTGAGGCACCACGAGGACTTGACGCTAGAGGCCGTGGAACATAGCTTCGCGCTGGAGAGGCTCGAGGTGAGGGAGCGACAGGCCGCCGTGGCTGAGGATGCTGTCGCCACAAGAGAAGCTCAGGTCCAGGTGGAAGTGGAGAAGAGGGTGGCACAGGCACGTGCTGAGCTGGCTGAGAGACACCGCCTGGACCTGGAGCTGCTCAAGGCTGAGCTTGAGGGCCGGACCTCCTCCCTGAAGACTGAGCTGCAGTCTGCGGAGTAGCGTGAGAGCGCTTCTCGAGAAGCCATGATTTCTTCTGTATTTGCCCTGGCCTCCATCCGAGCCGAGCTGTCTTCTCTTCAGCAGCAGATCAAGGACACCACGTGCCTGGTGGACAGGACTGCGGGCGAAGCGAATCGCTGCTAGACGTTGTAGCGTGAGCACGCCCTGATGCTTCAGGGCCTCAGATTCAGAGCTAACTCCGCCCTGGGCACCATCTGCGATGAGAGCATTCCTCACCCGCACGAGAACGACTACGCCAGCCACCAGAACTTCTTCGCCAACATTGTGACCATCCTGGAGGCTCGGGTTGCAAGGTCTCGCAAGCTTGTAGTGGAGAGGAGTCATGGTCTCCTAGGGTGCACATTCTCGCGTGTCTTCAGCCACCTCCTCAACCGCGATCCCCACTTTGACTTCGACGTTGTATTGGTCCCCGTGCCCCCGGTTGTCCCGGACAACCTAGCCGGATGGGTAGATGACCACGTGGACGCCTTGGTAGCAGAATTCGCCCCGGAGGATGACACAGTCGTGATCGCGGCCGGAGGAGTTGGCGTGGATGGTGATGACGAGGAGGACGACAGCTTCGACGCAAGCAGCATGGACGGAGGTGATGTAGAAGGGGCGTCCAGCTAGGCCCATGTTTCTTTTGCTTTGACCTGTATGATGAAAACTCGAGTGCATCCTTGTGAGAGCATTTTTGAAAGGGGGTGCCCTTTATGATGTATGAGATGGCTAAATGCTTTTGAAGTAGTACCCGGAGCGGGGACTCGCAGGGCTGCGGGCCGCGTAGCGGGGTAGTTGTTTTTGACTTATCTTGGGCTTCATTGGTCCTGAGTGAGGCCTGGTGTCGTGGCAACGCCCCTTCTCTTGAGGCAAGCCAGCTGCTGACTCACGAGGTTCTGCGCCTTTCGAGGGGCCTGCCGGCTTTCCGTAAAGTGCCTCATGAGAAGCTAATTGCCAGACCATGATGAGGTGGGCGTGCAAGGCGGCCACACCCTCGAGCCCCCTAGGGGGCGATTGGCACCAGCGCGTACACCATACCCAGCCCCTACTCGTGAGGCACTTGAGGGCAGGGTAGCAGTCACGAGCTCCAAAAAAGAACACAAGAACTGAAGGCAAGAGAGTGACACGAATGAGAAAAAACTCCCCCCATTTTATAAACGCACGGAAAAGAAACTGCTTCAAAAGGTCGGCAAGCAAATACAAAAAGGGAGGCAAAAAGTAGGTTGCCGCGTCCTGTGCCTAACTGGTCTTCAGTCTTCAGTCTTCGGTCTTCTCACCAGCGCGGAGCTAAGTGCTTCCACTGGCTGGGCATAGTCATTGGGGACAGTGTCGACGGCCAGCACGGAGCATGGTGCTTCCACTAGGACATGGGTGGGAGACCTCGTGCGTCCCCAGGGCGGCACTCAGGAGACTCCGGGGCGTGTACAGCCCCACTCATTATTACGTAAAAGTGTCACGAGCGGAGACCTTCACAGGCCGGAGCCTTGCTTCATGTCGCCCGATGAGGAGCCCGTCGTGTGCCACCCCTGACCACCGTTGGGGAGACCGAAAACCAGGAAAAGACCAAGGGGCCAAGGGGACGCTAGTGGCATCCTCGACAATCGTAGGCCCCCTGCCGAGGGGAAGGGCTTGCCGGCGCCTTCCCTGGCAGGGAACCTACTGAGGGAGTCCTGGATTAGGGGATATCCGTACGGCCGGACTATATACTCTGGCCGGACTGTTGGACCGTGAAGATACAAGACTCAAGAATTCGTCCCGTTTCCGGATGGGACTCTCCTTTGCGTGGAAGACAAGCTTGGCGATTCGGATGTTAGATCTCCTTCTTTGTAACCGACTCTGTGTAACCCTAGCCTCCTCCGATGTCTATATAAACTGGAGGGTTTAGTCCGTAGGACAAGAATAATCATAATCATCCTAGGCTAGCTTCTAGGATTTAGCTTCTACGATATCGTGGTAGATCTACTCTTGTAATACTCATATCATCAAGATCAATCAAGCAGGAAGTAGGGTATTACCTCCGTCGAGAGGGCCCGAACTTGGGTAAAACATCATGTCCCCTGCCTCCTGTTACCATTAGCCTTATACGCACAGTTCGGGACCCCCTACCCGAGATCCGTCGGTTTTGACCGACGTGCTTGACTTCGACTCTGAAGACATCGACGGTGTGGATGACGATGCAGGAGAAGAACAGGAACCACTGCCCACGGGGCGTTGGACAGCCACCTCCTCGTATGATATATGTATGGTGGACACTCCCAAAGAAACCAATGGCGATGAGGCAGTGGAGGATAACCCCTCAAGGAAGAAATCAAAGCATGGGCATCATCGGCGCTGCTCCAAGCCCCGCCACAGCAATACCGGCACAGGAGACGAAAACAATCCAGATGGAGCCAAAGATGAATACAATCCCGATCAGCCTGCCTTCGAGCAGGCCGAACAGGAAGACAGGCAGGTTAGCCCAGACGAACAGGGGACAGACGGATACTTGGAGGAGGACAACTACATGCCCCCTCTGAAGACAAGGTGAGCCTCGGCGATGATGAATTCGGCGTGCCTGAGGATCCCGTAGAGCAGGAGCGCTTCGAGCGCCGGCTTATGGCCACTGCAAGAATCCTGAAAAAGATGCAGCAGCAGCTCCAAGCTGATCAAGATCTGCTCATAGACAGATGGATTGAGGTCCTGGCAACCGAGGAATACAGACTCGAGCGCCCCACCAAAGGGTACCCAAAACACAATTGCTACCTCAACTCGAGGAGGAGGTACCAAAGCCCACGCACCGACACCAATACATTGCGGTCCGAGGCAATACGCGGGAAATGCGAGGCAGCATCCATAAACCTCGACGCAACAGACATAAGCATCACAAAAATCATGATGACGCCCAAGACACGGTAGTCGATGTCGGATTCCACGGCTCCCAGTCCGGTCAGCGGAAAGAGAACAATACAGGCCCATCCGGCCCAGGCAGCATACTCGACCAACCATGTCAAATTCATGGTACCCCTGGAATGGTAGAGAATGCCGGATCTTCAAAATAAGCCAGCCGGCCACGCGCTGGAAACATTCAAGAAGGAGTCTCAAAGCTATGAAGACAACAAGGAGCCCAGACCATCAAACATTATGAGGTAAAAGAAAAATCCTCTACAAACCAACAAGGGAACGAACGTGTACTCCTCGGGATGCCGACTCACCAATACAAGTCACCCCACGGTAGAAAAATATGGCCGATCATCTCCGATCACACAGACCGTCCAGACGATTTCAACTATGGCAATTTAATTGCACTTACCATCGACCCAATAGTTGGTGGGTTCCACCTCACACGAGCCCCTATGGGCAGAAACAGTAGCCAAACTTGCTGCGCCAGGACACCATTCACCAGATAGGTATTGACCGCTCGAGGATCAAACCCACTAAAAACATCTTCTCAAAGATGTCATTCCAGGTGCAAAGGCCAAGTTTTACAGGCCCACCACCCTGGAGGTTGTCTTCGGATCACCAAACAAACACCATACCGAAGAGTAAGTCTTCGGCATTATCCCCTTATACAGTAACTATTATATACTACCGGGACAAACTGCGTTGGCTCGATTCAACACGGTGCCACACCATGCCAAACCCACGTGACATAGTCACAACTATGGGCAAGGCCGAATTCCACCCCGACACTGGAAAGTATACCGTCGCTGAGGTAGCGAGTTATGCCTTTCTCAAGAAGACACAAGGCGGGAATACACAAGTATTCCCAAGAAGACAACCCAGATACACTTAGGATCCGCACACAGGTTCCTCCCATCCGGCCGCGATAGGTTCCGCCAGCATACCTCTTTTCATAGCATAAACCGTACTCATATGCATAGACGTGTCACTCCACTACAACACGTAGAACTAAATGACACTTACCGGCCATCATTCCTCATTGACGCCTTTTTCATCATAACAGCACCCGCACATAGTGTCATGCCCCATTATGCCAGGGGCTTCATTGTACTCATAATATGGCACCAAAGTCCGGCCACCTTCTCGGTCGCTCGGCACCCCGAACTTATAGCACTGTATGCATCAGCTTCGAATCATGTCTTGGGTCATTAGTTGGGTTTTCCCGGCTCCCATGTTTTGGTACCTTACGTTCCGCTCCATCGGCTAAGGTAGCGCTGGGAGAACTACTGCGATTGTGTTCCGGTTCTTCCGGACGAGCACCTCAGTAGAGAAAGCCAAAAACTGACTGTCGTGATACGACGAGAGCTGGTCAGCTGTTCGAGAGGTTGTAAAATATTTAAGGATTTATTCCGCATAATGCCATACCAAATGCAGAGTGTGACGGATCGGTCTTCCGATTAGGTGCTTTTAGAGCCCCTCGTACAGTCTTCCGAACACCAGGGGCTGCGCCTACCATACTCGAATTCCTATGGCTAAGTGAGAGTGATAAAGCCCTATAGTCTGATTGCCTGGTTCACTATGATGAACACCTCCTTCAAGTACCCAAAAATAGGATAAAGAGTGTTCAGGTATGTCCCGAACACCCCCGTACTTTCTACGTGGGGCAGAAGCCGACGACTGGCCAACTCTCAGGATTCATATATATCAAATGACCGCACAGGAAGAAAAAAACTTTCATATAACAGGCAATAAATAATAACAGTGCCAGTGTTCCGCATTACAAAGGACAACATGACTGTCTTCAGGGAAATATAATGTCTTTGGTACATTGTTGTCAAGCCCAATATTCGACCCTATCCAAAGGGAACTCGAAGGTCCCACCAAGGATAGACCCACATATTGAAACGCTTTTGCAAGGTGGATATCATTACATCAACATTACATAATAGATGGGGATACATACATAAGGCATACAATGCCACACGAATACAACATCACAATACATAAGAGCATCATCCTACTATGGATGAAACACAAACAGAAACTCAAACGGCATCCACCCTGCTAGCCCAGGCTGCCGACCTAGAACCTATCCCCTGATCGAAGCAGAAGAAGAACTCAATGCAAGCAAGCATCGCTCTCGCGTCATGATCATCGCATAACCTGTACCTGCAACTGTTGTTGTAGTAATCTGTGAGCCACGAGGACTCAGCAATCCCATTACCATGGGTATCAAGACTAGCAAAGCTTAAAGGGAAAGGAAGGGGTAAAGTGGTGAGGCTGCAGCAGCGACTAAGCATATATGGTGGCTAACATACGCAAATAAGAGCGAGAAGAGAGCAAAGGGACGGTCGTGAAACTAGCAATGATCAAGAAGTGATCCTGAACTTCTACTTACGTCAAACATAACCCAAAGACCGTGTTCACTTCCCGAACTCCGCCGAAAAGAGACCATCACGGCTACACACACGGTTGATGCGTTTTAATATGGATCTGGTGTCAAGTTATCTACAACCGGACATTAACAAATTCCCATCTGCCAATAACCGCAGACACGGCTTTCGAAAGATTATACCCTGCAGGGGTGTCCCAACTTAGCCCATGATAAGCTCTTGCGATCAACGAAGGATATACCTTCTCCCAGGAAGACCCGATCTGACTCGGAATCCCGGTTTACAAGACATTTCGACAAGGGTAAAACAAGACCAGCAAGACCGCCCGATGCGCCGACAATGCCGATAGGAGCTGCACATATCTTGTTCTCAGGGCAACACCGGATGAACACTACGTACAACTAAAACCAGACCTCGAGTTTCCCCGAGGTGGCGCTACAAGTGGCTCTGGTTCAGACCAACACTTAGACAAGCACTGGCCCGGGGGGGCTATAATAAAGATGACCCTCGAGAGAGCGACTCCCAAGGGAAAAGTAGGTGGTGGTGAGGCAAATGGTAAAACCAAGGAACATAACACCGGTATGACGGAAACTAGGGGCGGCAAGAGTGGAACAAAACACCAGGCATAAGGCCAAGCCTTCCACCCTTTACCAAGTATATAGATGCATTAATAATATAAGAGATATTGTGATATCCCAACCAAAATCCTGTCCACCATGGAGAAATCTTCAACTTCACCTGCAACTAGCAACGCTATAAGAGGGCTAAGCAAAGCGGTAACATAGCCAAGCAACGGTTTGCATAGGAAAGGTGTCAAAGGTTAGAGGTTTAGGGCAAAATGGGAGGCTTGAAGAGCAACAGATAGGTAACGCAGCATAGCGATAGAACGAAGCCGAACCAAGCGTAGACGAACGAATCCTCACGATCGCAACGAAACATGAACTAACAAAAAGAAGCACACAACATGGTAAACACACCACACATGAACATGACATGATGCACAACAAAGTATGATGCATGACAAAGCTACATGAAGCTACTCATGGCAAGAGATGATGCAAACAAGAACAACACATCAAAGCAAGTTTAAACGAGGCCGGGAACAGCATATAACAATTCCGGTAAGTCCTCATATGCAAATTTTGAAGTTGGTCCAGATCTGAATAAACCTTATGTTCAAGTTGTTAAACAGCAAGTTAAGATGCACCAAGATGATCTACACGAGATTCTAGTCAAGTTACATATAAAGTTCACTTAGTTCGGAGCTACGGCCTAGAGGATATGAGCAAAACAAGTTAAATATGGCATTGATGCAAAATGCATTCAAACATCAATCAAACACCTCAAAACATGGATGAAACATGATAATATGAAACTATATGCAAAATCAAGCAAGTTTCATATAGAGCACACTCAAAACGGAGCAACGGTTCAACACACACACACTATACAAGTTATAGCAACAATCTGTCCAAAACAGCGACTAGGCATATTGCAAGCATCAAAACAACATGCTAAAGCATCTCAACATGAAAACAAAAGGCATGGGCATGATGTACAGGTAAAGCATAACAAAACATGAACACTGAGCTATCTCCAGAAATCACTAGAACATGCTCAAACACACATGGCAAGATTGCAAGTAATAATAATTCAGACTTTGCAGAAAATAACATCAGGTTGCAATGTTTAGAGCTATCAAACAACATGTTACAGGAACTTATAATAGCAAAACAAGACATGGAATGATTCTACTCAAAGCATAGATCAAAAGTCCCTTAGTGACCATAAGCCAAAAAGGATCAGAAAATATGATGGCACCCATGTTAACATGGCAAGTTATAACACAGATTCATACATGGCAGGAACAAAATTATGAAGGCATGTAGATGAGCTTGTACCACTCACCACAGAGCAATACATGGCATGGCAAGGCAACCAACAGTAAGAAGACATGTTTGTGAAGCTAAGCATGGCAATAGCAAGTTCATAGGGTGCATGGAACACTAGCAACAATCATTATAACAACTGAACTTAATGTTAACAGGCTGACAGCAACATTATCAAGCAACTTTGAAGCAAGATATGAACAAGCTACAGCAAGCTATAAATGCAACCAGGGGCATGGATGGATAAACCATAACATGTAGAACAAAACATATTTAGTGAACATCTCCAGATTATGCAAAGAATGATTAGTAGAAGCAGGTTTACATAGCATCACGAAATAACAGATTCAGCCTAGCAAAATAGCAACAGCAAGTACACTACTTAACAAGCTCGATTCGCTCATCACAAGTCATTCCATGACAAGATAAGCATAGCATCAGCAAGAAGACATGTTTATAAAACAAACCAAGGCAAGAACAAGTCCATAGCATGCAAGGATCAACTACAACAACCTTGGCAAAATTGAATAACATGTAAACAATCTGCCAGGAAACATTTTGAAGTAAAAGTAGAGCACGAAAATGACATGCTAGACTACTCCATAATTGCAACCAAGGGCATTAATGGATAGAGGAAAGCCATATGTTCAAAACATCCTTACTGAAGTATCTCAAAATATGCATGGATCTCTCTGTAGCAACAAGTTTACATGGCATCAAAATAACAGCAGAACAGGGACTAAAATCAGCAACATCACGAGGCCTTGTTTATATGCATGTGCTAGTCACCACAGAGATCACAAAAATACATGGTAAGCACCTCTGTAAAGAAGACATGTCATAGTTCAAAACACATGTAGACATCAACCTCATAGGATGCACACATCAATCATGGCAAAAATGACAAAAGAGCTAGTTCTGTTAACAGACAGCAGAAAACATTATGAAGCACTCTTGCAACGATGATTCAGGCATCAAGATGATCTCAAATGAACATGATGCAATGGAATAAAATGATGTACTCGTTGAGACGAACAATTTGACATATTACACGCACGAAACGGAGCTACGGATGCAGAGATACGATGCATCAAACATGGCATGATTATGCAAAAATATTCGGGACTTAGCAGTTTTCGGGGAAGGGGAAAAGTCAACCTCGGGCTGCACGGATTTCGAGGTTCGCCGGAATCCGCCGGGGTTGATGCCGGAGTGAGAGAGGACGACGGAGGAGGGACGGGGAGGCCTGGATCCGGACGCGGGGTCGCCGATCTGGCCGGAGCCGCGCCGAGGAGCGGCGGGGGCGCGCGCCGGCGGAGCTCCATGGCCGGAGCCGGCCATTCATGGCGATGACGGCGGCAGTTGGCGTCGGGGCGCATGGCGGCGGGGCGAGGCCATGAGGTGGCGACAGGGGAGGCGAATGGCGGCGCGGTTGGGGGCGACTGGCGGCGGGGCAGAGGCAGGCGGCGCCAGC
>NC_057807.1:125327107-125354481 GCF_018294505.1 Triticum aestivum | reverse complement strand
CCGCGGGCTGCGGCGTCGGGAGGCGGAGCGAGGACAGGTGGCGGCGCGCGATTCGCGGAGCGGGCGGCGGCTGGACATGTCCGGCGCCAGGCGGACGTGTCCAGCGCACGGAGGAAGAAGGGGTTAGGGTTTCGTGTGCGTTTTCGGGGGACGGGGACTAATATATTGGTAGAGGGAGCTAGGAGAGTCCAAATGAGGAGCGGTTTTCGGCCACGCGATCGTGATCGAATGACCGAGAGCATGGAGGGGGTTTGGATGGGTTTGGTGGGCTGTGGGAAGAGGTGTTGGGCTGCAAAGAGAAAGGGGCTTTACGGTTACCCGGTTAACCGTTGGAGTATCAAACGAACTCCAAATGGCACGAAACTTGACAGGCGGTCTACCGGTGCTATACCAAGGCCGCTTGGCAAGACTTGGTCCATTCCAACAACGTTTAACACCCACTCACAACAAGAGACGAAAAGGGGAACGTCGGAGGGCATAGGAGTGCCGAATTGCAAAACGGACAACGGGGAAAAGGCTCGGATGCATGAGACGAACAAGTATGCAATGCAATGCACATGATGACATGAAAAAATGCAACACGCAAGCAAATGACATGGCAACAATGACGAATAACTGGCAGACACCTGGTGCATCGAATCCGGGGCGTTACAATTGCTCCGCCACAAGGCGGGCTCCTTTCAGGACACCATCATAATACAATTCGGGCTTGCGGTGCTCCTTACCCGCGGGTGGTCCCTCAGTCATCATCTTTTCTGCATCAAGCTTTCCCCAGTGCACTTTCGCACGGGCAAATGCCATGCACGCACCTTCTATACAGACTGACCGCTTAATGACTTCGAGGCGAGGGCAAGCACCAACAATCCGCTTCACGAGTCCGAAGTAACTGCTTGGAATTGGCTCAGCGGGCCACAGCCGGACAACTAAGTCCATCATGGCTAGTTCGGCCGCCTGGTGCAGTTCGATCAGCTACTTCAGCTGATCGACAAAGGGCACCAGATAATTCGGCACCATATACTGCGACCAGAAATCCTTTTCCATAGACTTCTTCTTCTCAGCCCGGCAAAATTGAGCAGCATCCGATATGCTACGTGGCAAGTCCTCGAATGCCCCTGGAGAAACAAGATTTCACTTTGCCACTTCGAATTTCTCCTGTTACTATATAAAAATCACTTTGCGTAAAAAAGCTTTACCAGCCGTAATCCTCCTCGCCTCCTGAATGTCCTTCAGAGCACCTCGGGCTTCCTCCTGAGTATCATTTGCGGCTTGGAGAGCTTGGGTGAGTTCGGATTCTTTCCCTGCTAGACTCTGCTCCAAGGTCTCGCTTTTCTTCACGGCCTCCTGGAGCTCTCGTTCAGCTTCAATGACCCTGGCCTCGTGCTTCTCGCGAAGAGCCTGCTTCGCGGCGGCCCTCTTGTCGGCTTCATCCACAGCCTTCTTTAGCGCCTCAATTTCGGCATTTGCTCCTAGAGCACACAATACAAATAATTTCATCAGGCACAACTACTCATTTGTTCTTAACTTATCAAAGGTTTCGACATACCTTGCTTGTCCGCCAACTGCTTCTTCACTCGGCCAAGCTCTTCTTCGGCCCGCTCTAGACTCTGCTTTAGTCCGGACACTTCTGCAGTATGAGAGGCGGTCGTCGCTACAGACGCCTGTTTTTCAAACAAAGGGGTATATGTCATTAACTGAGTCTCCTACGAAGCAGAAATTTGATCCCCTGTCCGGCTCTCTCTCTTTCACCGGATAGTGCATCAGGGGCTACTGCTCGTACTATGACAATCTTCAAAAGTTCCTAAAACATACCTGAAATCCTTTTATAAGGCTAATGCAGGATTCATTTAGTCTGCTCTCAGGAGACTGAATCTTTTCAATTACCGCACCCATAAGGGCGCGATGTTTATTGACGATGGACGCACTCTTCAGCGCTGTCGATAGGACGCCCTACAGCTCTGCTTGGACAGAGGTTGCTGGCAGAGCGGGCTCGCCTCCCTCCGTCAAGGGGGGCTGCCTGCCCGATCCTGGAGCTTTAAAGGTCTCCAGGACTGTGTCCAGCTGCGGGCCGAATCTAATATCGCCCCCGCCGTCGACGTTCATGGGAACCGTTGCTCCCGTGTATCCGGCCCCAGAGGTGTGCCCTCCCTGGTCTGGGTTCTGCTGGGACGACACCTCGGTGTCACACCAGCCTTCGGGGAAGGGGCCTCCGGAGGCGTCTCGCTCTCCAGGGCATCTGAGCTCAGCGAATCCTCCAATGAGGACTGTTCGGCATGAGACCTCGTCGGGCTGCACAAAGTATGGCGCCAGTTAAACTACTGCACCCTAGTAATCCTGGGCGCGTGGGTGTGTTTGGATTTCACGTACCCGCGATTTTACCAGGGGCTGAGCCCTGGGATCCCACTCCGGGTTGCTATTGGCAGCCGTGGTGGATGCCTCTGGGAGGGAACTTTTTCCCCTCTTCGGCGATTCGGCCTCCAAGGATGAGGAGGCCGTCCTCTTCTTTCCTCCCCCAGTGGAGGACTCATCTTCTTCCTCCTCCTCTTCATCTTCGGAGGAAGGATGGGCGTTGGAGTCTTCGGATTTTGTGTCCAAAGAACCACGGCGACGGAGGCCGCTCCGGGCCTCCTTCGCCTCCTTGAGGGCATCTTTCTTCAGTGCCTTGTAAGGCGCTGGGACCAGCATCTTCGTCAGTAGTGGTCCTGCCGGTTCCTCCGGCAGTGGGGCCGGACAATGTATCTATCCTGCCTTCGTCGTCCATTCCCGGGGTAATTGCATAAAGCATGATAAAGCATCTCCCTCGGGATATGCCAGGTAAACATGGATAGACAGAACATAGCGATAACTTACCGGACTTGCGGAGCGGGACAGTTGATACCCGCGGTCCTCGGCGGAGTCCGGCCACAGGTTGCCGGACTTGAAGAGCACCCTCCAGATATCCTTGTGTAAGGAGCCGTAGAGTTCCCGCAGGGTCTGGTGCCTAGCCGGGTCGTATTCCCACAAATTACAGGCCCGGTGTTGGCAAGGAAGAACCAGGCGAACTAATATCACCTGGATCACATTAATGAATTTGATGCCCTTGTCCACCACGCCCTTGACGCGCGTTTGGAGCACCGACATCTCATCAGATGAGGACCAGTTCAGGCCCTTCTTGGGCCAGGACATGAGCCGCAGGGGGGCTTCAGATCTGAATTCAGGAGCAGCGGCTCACTTTTTGCTGCGCGGCTTAGTGATGTCGAACCACTGCTGCCGCCACTCCTTGACGGAATCATTGAAGGTTCCTGATGGCCATGTGACCTTGGGCATCTTGCTCACCATGGCGCCTCCGCACTCGGCGTGCTCGCTATTCACCACCTTGGGCTTCACATTGAAGATCTTCAGCCTCAAGCCAAAGTGTGGCGAAATACGGAGAAAGGCCTCACACACGACGATGAACGTCGAGATGTTAAGGAAAGAATTAGGGGACAATGTCGGATTTTGGGTTCCGGCAGACCCTTGAGGTTCAAACTCTGGGGTGCACACGAAGATCTTTCCCCTCCCAGCTCACGTCTTGTTGCCTTGCAAAGGATCTAGACTACATGAAGAACAACACAAGAGATGCAAGGTTTATACTAGTTCGGGACAGCATTGTGGTGTAATACCCTACTCTAGTTTGTGGTGTGGTGTATTGCCTCTGGGGCTGATGAAGAACAATACAAAGGGAGAACAGCCTCGCGAGGGGTGTTCTTGTGGTGGTGTTGTCCCTTTGGAGGGGTTGATTCCAGATGCCTCTATGCTATGGTGGCTAGCCCTATATATAGAGTGAGAGGCCCTGGTCCTCTTCCCAAATATTGAGTGGGAAGGGCGCCAACAATTGACCATTTTGAGGGGGAACATCTAGTACACTTATCCTGACTAAAGTTGGTCTTCGACTGCCAAAGACTCTGGCAGTGACGCCGTCCTGGGCTCCACGATGACTTCCATCCTGCCGCTCTGCTGGTCTTGGTCTTGTTGCACCGAAACGATAACCTTTGCGTGATACCTTGGCCTGTGCTTGCCCCCCTTGCACCAAAGGGGAAACAAGGACACTGTGCAGGCCGGCGCCTGCCTAGCGCCCGCCTGGTCTCGATCGTCATGGCTTGCGTCACGGGCTCCTCACGAGGGTGCCCTGCCTTGATCTCTCCGCCTCCTCGCGGGCCTGCCTGACGAGGCTGCGCCTGAGGAAGCTTCCTATCATCCGCCCCATGAGGCTCGGCCCCTCACGAGGGTCTTGAGCTTGAGCTGATGAAGTTGGGCTGCACTGGGCCTTCGCTTGAGCCATGCCGCAGGCAGGCAAGTCTAGGGACCCCCGTTCCTAGAACGCCGACAGTAGCCCCCGGGCCCAAGGCGCGCCCGGACTTGGCTTAGCAGAGAAGCGAAGGGGCAAGTGCGAAGCGCCGCGGGCCCTAATTGCCTGCGGCCTTGGGCGCCAGGTGGTGATTGATTGGACGTGGGCATCCCTGCTTTCCCACGACGCCTCGGCGACCGCATGACTTGTCAAGTCCCTTCATGCAAAAATGAGTCATGATTACCTGCGATCATGGAGGCCGGGGGTTGGCCTTCTCCGGCTATAAGTACGGAATGGAGCGAGCCCTTCCAGTCCATCCCTTCCTGCTACTCCTTTTCTTCTTCTTTCTTGCCCTTGCTCCACCTTACGCCAATGGCGCCTATCCACCAGTTCTCTACAGAAGAGAAGGGAAAGGCCCCCTGAGAGGGTCCCGACCTGCTTCCGCCGAAGAAGCGGCCAGTCCCCTGCTGCGGAGATGGGGGTGCTTGGCAGGAGGTGTCGAGGCCCTGGTACGAGCGGCCGCCGCCTGGGTTTCCGCTGCCCTTGTACGCCCGAATCGAGGGCCCTGGAGAAGAAGACGCCGTGCGGCACCGACGGTGCCGCCGCCGATGCCGGCGAGTTACGGCGGTGCACGTCGTTCCTCCTGGAGTCCACGCCGAGGGCTCCTGTCGCGAGCTTGTGCTTCACGCCGCCATGCCTCCTCGATCTTGGATTCACGTTCCTCCCTCCTTCGCCTTCTAGATTCCGCCAAGGGGGGCTCGGGAGCTCTGGCTGCGGCACACCGACTGCAACACCCTCGCGACCAGGGCGGAGGTCGAGGTCATTGACCCGGGCAAGGTCTTCCTGACCCGTGGCTGGGGTGAGATCACCCGGGTCTGCCAGAAGGGGGGCGCCCTCGTAATCCATCTTGAATACGATGGCGCCTCCTTGATGTTCTTCAAGGTCTTCGACGCGGAAGGACGCCGGCTGGAATACTGCCCCAAGGATGGCGGCCGGAGCGTCGGCGTGGCAAGGACTGGGTCTGCCAACCGCTTCTCCAGCGGCTCCTCAGGCAGCAGCGGAGGAACCGGAGGGTCCAGCGACTCCGCCAAGCTCCAAGTGACTCCGGAGATGAGCGACGATAGCTACGAGCCTCCGAGCTCGCGAAGTGCCCGAAGCAGGGCGGCTGCACCAGGCCGTCAGTGCTGCTGATCTGGATGGGGTTGGCGTTGGCGCCTGATGACCCACTATTGATGATGGCGTCTCCTGCGGTGGCGCGCGTAGTTATCGCTCCTTAGCACCTCTTGTTCCCTGCGAGGAATCGAAATGACACCCCATGGGGGTATGTAAGGCGCCTGTCGTGTTTTTGTGAATTGTGCATCCTTATCATGAAACGATGCGGGAGGCATGTCCTGCCCCGGCTGAGTTCCCCCTTTCTTTCCTCATGAGGTCTTGGTTCTCTACGCCGACAGGTCCTGGTCCCCATGAAAGCTTCAGTCGTCGCTGGTATGCCAGGTCGCGATGTCGTGGTCAAGGCCAGGAGGTGAGCGGCCCAAGGTCCAGTAAGATCCCCTGAGTCACGATGCTCAGGAGGTCCCCTTTGGCGCTCAAGCAGCCTCCGCTGGGCATGAAAGGCAGGCAACGTTGCCGTGACAGAGCCGCAGTAGGCGTGGGTTTAGCGCTGAGTCGATCCAGTCTTGCGTGACTTATCTTGTAGGTTTGGAGTGGTTTCCGGCGAAGTGCCGGCCCTGCGGCGGCAGCTGAGGTGTTGCTGGGTTAGGTCCTCGTGAGCTTCTTCCCTCTCCCCCGCACTTTCCTTCATGCTCTACGTCCTCAGGTCCCGGCCCTCGAGCGATCTCAGCCGCCGCTGGTATGAGAGGTCGCGATGCCGTGGGTCAAGGCCAGGGGCCGAGGGCTGGAGAGCCAGTAAGAGCCCATGAGTCGCGATGCTCAGGCACCCCCTTTTAACGCGCGAGCGGATCGTGCCTGAGAGAGGGAGAGAGAGCTCACGACGTCCCCAATGTTACTTCTGGAGTGGGTCCTGCATACCAATCACGAGGGGAAACAAGGTCTGTCGTTACGGTTGCCAGCCAACCATTGGTCGCCTCCAAGGGAGTGATTGAGGCAATGAGGGCCTGATGAGGTGGCGCCATGCGGGGCTGCCGCGGCCAAAGCTCGGCCACTCAGATTTATCGGTGTTGCAGGGACGGACCCGTACACAAGTGCCGTGACAAAGCGAGTGGCTCCAAAGGTAGGTGTCAATCGAGCAGGCAATTAGGTCAAGCATGTTAAGCATGAAGGAGCAAATCCATTTAGATAGATGTAGAAAAAGCAACTGCCACTGGGTCTGGCCCGAGCGGCTTGGGGATGATTCAGTCCGGGGGGTGCCCCCAACAAGGTAAGCAAAGAACATGAGCAAAACGGATACATGCCGCAGGGTCGGGCCCACGTGACCTGGGAATGATGCAACCCTGTGGGTGCTCCCAGCTGAAAATGGAACTTTGAAAGATGTCACCTGATACAGTTGAAGATGAAGGCACGCTAAAGTAGCGGACGACGCGTGGTGAGGAAGCCGACCCTCACGAGCTCTCAGTACCTAGAGCCTCGGGAGGCTCCGGGGGCACAAGTAGATCTTCGAGGGCCATCTCCATCTCCACCAGGACCGCGATGCCTGACTTCCTGAGCCTCCAGAGTGCTCCTCGGCAAGTGCTGATGAGCGGCGACCGTGTTCGGCAGGCTGAAAGGCATGCGAACGTAGCTGTGAGGTGGACCCTCGCAACACCCCACGCGTGAAGGCCAGAGGCACTCCTGAGACGCGGCTCGGTTGAGCCCCGGCACGTCGATGCAGACACGCAGCCCGCCGTCCTCGCCTAGATGGGGGGCTGTGGCGGGTAGGCGGCGGCTGCCGCGCATGACTCTTGACTCCTGTAGCTCTTGAGTGTTTCTCGTGATGAACTTCTGAGGGTTTGGCCTTCCTTGCCTCATACCTTCCTGAGGGAAACGCGCCTTGAAGCACGCCTCCAAGTGGTGCCCGAGCGCCTCCCTCGTGACCTTGGCAAAGTCGGTGGCTTTCCAGGAAAGAGCCCCCGAGCCCTGCCCGAGGAGGGCGCCGGGCGCGCCTTCCTATGCGACAGAGGGTGGCGGCCCCTGAACGGGCGCGAATGCTGACGCAGCGCCTCCGGAGGTACCCGCCTCCTGATGGCTTGGGCTAGGCGAAGCCTTCTTCTTCTTAGGGACCGCCTCGGGAAGTCTCCCGCTCCTGTGATCTAGGTCTTCGATTGCCGCGGCTTGGAAGGCATGCTCAAGAGAACACACTACAGCCATTTCCTCACAGGGTACTGTGATGACTCCACCACTTCCTGGCATCTTGAGGACATTGTAGCGATGGTGAGTCACTGCCATGAACTTGGCCAGGGCTGGGTACCCGAGGGTGGCATTGCATGGCAGGCGAATGTGGGCAACGTTGAAGTCAATGAGCTTGGTGCGGTAGTTGTTGCACTGGCCAAAGGTGACTGGAAGGCGGACCTGCCCTATCGGAACGGTGGAACCATCAGTGACTCCTGAGAAGGGCTTGGTCGGCTGAAGCTGATCATATGGCACTTGGAGATTGTTGAATGTCTCGACGGACAGGACGTTGAGTCTTGCTCCGCCATCGATGAGGGTCCTGGTGACTTGCACATTGCTGATGACTGGGGAACAAAGCATTGGGAGGACTCCGGCTGTTGCTGCGCACTTGAGCTAATCCGCTTAGCTGAACGTGATAGCGCACGAAGACCATCTGAGAGGACGCGTGGCCTGAAGCTTGGGAAGGACTGCATTCACCTCACGAGCACATTGCTTGAAGATGTGCTCTGAGGCTGGGGCCTGGGCGCCGCCCAGGATGCAAGCAATTGCGTGCGGCTCCTGGAATCCCCCAACCCCCTCGTCCTGATGCTGGTCTTCATTCCTCCTTGGCGGTGGTGGCAGAGGTGGGAGGCCTGCGTTGCCGTGCGGGCGATCCTCATGGGGCTGATCCCTCCAACCTCCCTCGCAAGGCTGGTCCTGCCAACGGTCCTCGCGAGGTCGGTCACGCCACCCTTGGCGAGGGCCACGGTCTTCCCATCGTCCTCCACCTCTTCCTCCTCCTCGGCCATAGCCCCGGTCATTGCGCTTAGGGCGCCGACTGATACGCCCATCTTGTACGACCCTGAGCTCTTGGCATTCGTTGGTGTTGTGGGTGTGGAGGTCGTGGTACACGCAGTACCAGCTACCCTTGCATGACTCAAGCTGATCCCTGCCTCACTTGGTGTCTGGCTCTGCTGCGAGCACATCAGCTCCCTTACGCTTCACGTCCTTGACTTTGGGCTTCTTTTCTTCTGGATCGGCAGCCGGAAGCTCGAGGAGGGAGAAGCGCCCTTCCTCAGCCCTGGCGCACTTGGTCGCCAAGTTGAACAGCTCCAGGGATGTGCACAGATCTTCATGGATTGCTAGCTCCTCTTTCATCTTGATGTCACGCACGCCATCGGAGAAGGCTGAGATGATGGCTTCCTTAGTCACCCTGGGGATCTTGAGGCGAGCGTTGTTGAAGCGCTGGATGTACTTCTACAGGGTCTCTCCTGGCTGCTGCTTGATGCGGCACAGGTCACTCAGGCCGGGGGCCGGTCGCGAGTGCCTTGGAAGTTGGCGATGAAGCGAGTGCGCATCTCGTCCCAGGAGAAGATCGTGCCAGGAGACAGGTTCAGGAGCCAGGTGCGGGCACCATCCTTGAGCACCATGGGGAACCAATTTTCCATGACCTTTTCATCCCCGTTGGCGGCTTTGATGCCCAGCTCGTACAGCTGCAGGAACTCCGCGGGGTCTGCAGTGCCGTCGTAGCATGGGGGCTGATCTGGCTTGAACTTGCCCGGCCAGGCCACGCTGCGCAGCTCGGCGGTGAAGGCACGGCAGCCTGCAGTGGCCACAGGAGGCCTTTGGTGATGAAGGGCTTGATCTTGGAGGTCTCCGCGCGCTGCCGCCAGGAGCAGCGCGGGGTCTTGGCGCGCTGGAGCAGGAGCACGGTCATGACGTGCCGGTGCAGGGAGCACGCGAGCACCTTCTTGGGGGCGAGGGATTTCTTGGCAACTCCTTTCTTGTCATGCAGGCACCAGACACAGTGGGTGTCGTCCTAGGGCCGCGCGCCTTGGAGCCAAGGCGCCTTCTTGAGGAGGAGGTGGCAGAGGCACCTCTTGATCCACGCCTCCTGCGTAGGATGGAGGGCGGGGCAGCGAGAGAGATGGCATGGGAGAGCCCCCTACAGCGCTGACAAGCTCGGTGGTGCGGGTGAGCCAGTCCTCGTAGAGGTCGATGACGGGATGGTAGTGCAGGACCTCACGCGCCAGGAGCAGCACAGCATGCGCGTCCGTGGTGGCGCGACGGTCGTGGGATGACGAACCGGCTGGAGTCAGCGATGGGGTGGCGGTGCGGCCTTCCCGCTGCACCGAAGGATGCAGGGACGAGGCCTGCTGCTCGTTCCCCACCGGGCCGGTGGCGGCCTTGGCGGTAGGCGACGGGGAACGACGGAGGCATCCGCCGACGGGCGCCGTCTGGGTGATGCGGGTGGTGAGAGCAGCCTGACGCTCGGCGCGAGCCCGACGAGCGTCAGCCATGGATACGACGGAAGATCACACGCGATCTGCGGAAGAAAGATACCGGCGCAACCCTACCTGGCATGCCAAATGTTGGATTTCGGGTTCTGGCAGACCCTTGAGGTTCGAACCCTAGGGGGCGCACGAAGATCTTTCCCCTACCAGCTCGTGTCCCTCACCTTCCAAAGGATCTAGACTACACGAAGAACAACACAAGAGACGCAAGGTTTATACTAGTTTAGGCCACCATTGTGGTGTAATACCCTACTCTAGTTTGTGGTGTGGTGGATTGCCTCTGGGGCTGATGAAGAACAATACAAAGGGAGAACATCCTCGCGAGCGGTGTTCTTGTGGTGGTGTTGTCACTTTGGAGGGGTTGATTCCAGATGCCTCTATGCTATGTTGGCTAGCCCTATATATAGAGTGAGAGGCCCTGGTCCTCTTACCGAATATTGAGCGGGAAGGGCGCCAACAATTGGCCATTTTGAAGGGGAACATCTAGTACACTTATCCTGACTAAAGTTGGTCTTCGACTGCCAAAGACTCTGTCGGTGACGCGGTCCTGGGCTCCACGATGACTTCCATCCTGCCGCTCTGCTGGTCTTGGTCTTGTTGCACCGAAATGGTAACCTTTGCCTGATGCCTTGGCATGTGCTTGCCCCCTTGCACCAAAGGGGAAACAAGGACACTGCGCAGGCCGGCGCCCGCCTGGTCTTGATCGTCATGGCTTGCGTCACGGGCTCCTCACGAGGTGCCCTGCCTTGATCTCTCCGCCTCCTCGCGAGCTTGCCTGACGAGGCTGCGCCCGAGGAAGCTTCCTGTTGTCCGCCCCGTGAGGCTCGGCCCCTTGCGAGGGTCTTGAGCTTGAGCTGATGAAGTTGGGCTGCACTGGGCCTTCGCTTGAGCCACGCCGCAGGCCGCAGGTAGGCAAGTCTGGGTACCCCCGTTCCCAGAACACCGACAGACAGATCATGAAAATCAATCCCGTAATAATACATGATGTTGTGAACAAATGGCTGAAGGGGAAACCCAATCCCGCGGACGAAATGAGGAAGAAACATGACCCTCTCGTGGGGCTCCAGATTAGGGACGATCTGTCCCGCCGTCGGAAGACGGTGGCCGATTTTCTTGGCCAGGTACCCGGCCTCTCGAAGCTTTTTGATATCCTTCTCTTGGACGGTAGAGGCCATCCATTTTCCTCCTGCTCCAGATCTGGACATCTTCGGAGAAACTCTTTTTGGTGGAGAAGACAAGCGCTTGGGCAGGACTCGAGCGAAGGGGAATGGACGAGCGGAAGGAAAAGGCATGGGTAAAGAAGAAGAGACCTTATCTCTTTATAGTGGCCATAAAAACTTTTGTGCCTCCCTACTTGCCTGATGGAACCTGCTCGTTCCCCACTCACCTCGATTGGCGGTACGGTTGGGCTACCCGTGCCCGAATTGATGAAAGCCCCGGATAAGGGGGACACGATCTCTGCTTCGACAAGACGTGCCGAGGAAACCGCCTCGCAATATGTGTGGTGGCTGGTTGTGGGCAAATGGTTCGAAGAATGACTCGACCATGGTGTGATGTCATGTTATCTAAAGTTGTCAGTAGATTATATTTGTGGGATATTGTTCTCCCTATGGTGGCATGTGAAAATCACCTTGCAGAGCCGGGCACGATTTAAGTGTTCAAGATTTACTTTCGAGTATTCGGAGATGGAACCCGCCTTGCAATGCCGAAGACAAACTGTGCGCCGGACTCATCATCATTGAAGCCTGGTTCAGGAGCTACTGAGGGAGTCCTGGATTAGGGGGTATCCGGACAACCGAACTATATACTCTGGTCGGACTGTTGGACCGTGAAGATACAAGACTCACGAATTCATCCCGTGTCCGGATGGGACTCTCCTTTGCGTGGAAGACAAGCTTGGTGATTCGGATGTTAGATCTCCTTCTTTGTAACCGACTCTGTGTAACCCTAGCCACCTCCGGTTTCTATATAAACCGGAGGGTTTAGTCTGTAGGACAAGAACAATCATAATCATCATAGGCTAGCTTCTAGGGTTTAGCCTCTATGATCTCATGGTAGATCTACTCTTGTAATACTCATATCATCAAGATCAATCAAGCAGGAAGTAGGGTATTACCTCCGTCGAGAGGGCCCGAACCTGGGTAAAATATCGTGTCCCCTGCCTCCTATTACCATTAGCCTTAGACACACAGTTTGGGACCCCCTGCCTGAGATCCGCCGGTTTTGACACCGACACCTACCTCCAGGATGGATCCTGCTCCGCGCAGCGCGAGGAGGGCCCTACTGTTGGGCTTCCCCCGCGCTGCTCTAAACATCCTCCGCGCTCCTGAGGAGGGTCCGCCGTCCTGAGTGTCCTGGCGGTTGCCGCGTCTTGGTTTACCTGCGATCCATGGTCAGTGTAAGTGTGCCCCTGCAGCGTTAACTGTACCCAGAGGCTGCCATTGTTGGGGACGTCAGCAGGGCTTGGTGGTGGCTCAAAGGAGAGCTCGGCCTCGTGTATGTCCAGCGCCCAGCCTAGCAAGGAGGATCGGCTGGGGCCCTCTCCCAGCGCGTGCCTTGGATCCATCGCGATGGGTGTTACCTCTTGAGAATGCGTTGGTTTTTCCCTTGAAGAGGAAAGGGTGATGCAGCAAAGTAGCGTAAGTATTTCCCTCAGTTTTTGAGAACCAAGGTATCAATCCAGTAGGAGGCTCCTCAAAAGTCCCACGCACCTACACAAACAAACAAGAACCTCGCAACCAACGCGATAAAGGGGTTGTCAATTCCTTCACAGTAACTTGCGAAAGTGAGATCTGATAGAGATAATAAGATAAGATAAATATTTTTGGTATTTTTATGATCTAGATTGGAAAATAAAAGATGCAAATAAAAGTAGATGGAAAACTTATATGATAAAAGATAGACCCGGGGCCATAGGTTTCACTTGTGGCTTCTCTCAAGATAGCATAAGTATTACGGTGAGTGAACAAATTACTGTCGAGCAATTGATAGAAAAGTGCATACTTATGAGATTATCTAGACATGATCATGTATATAGGCATCACGACCGTGACAAGTAGATCGAAATGATTCTGCATATACTACTATTACTCCACACATCGACCGACTCCTGCCTGCATCTAGAGTATTAAGTCATGAAGAACAGAGTAACACATTAAGAAAGATGACATGATGTAGAGGGATAAACTCATGCAATATGATATAAACCCCATCTTTTTATCCTCGATGGCAACAATACAATATGTGCCTTGCTGCCCCTGCAGTCACTGGGAAAGGACACCGCAAGATTGAACCCAAAGCTAAGCACTTCTCCCATCGCAAGAAAGATCAATCTAGTAGGCCAAACCAAACTGATAATTCGAAGAGACTTGCAAAGATAACTAATCACACATAAAAGAATTCGGAGGAGATTCAAATATTTCTCATAGATAAACTTGATCATAAACCCACAATTCATCGGATCTCGACAAACACACTCAAAAAGAGTTACATCAAATAGATCTCCAAGAAGGTTGAGGAGAACATTGTATTGAGATTCAAAGAGAGAGAAGAAGCCATCTAGCTAATAACTATGGACCCGAAGGACTGTGGTAAACTACTCACAACTCATCGGAGAGGCCTTGGAGATTATGTAGAGGCCCTCTGTGGTCGATTCCCCACCCGGCGGAGCACCGGCGAAGGCTCCAAGATGGGATCTCGCGGATACAGAAGGTTGTGACGGTGGAAATAGTTTTTCGTGGTGCTCCTGGATGTTTTCGGGGTACGTGGATATATATAGGAGGAATAAGTAGGTCGGTTGATGCTCGAGGGGCCCACGAGGGTGGGGGGCGCGCCCACCCCCTCAGGGCGCGTCGGGCACCCTCATGGCCTCCTTGTTCGCTGCCTGACGTCCACTCCAAGTCTCTTGGATTGCGTTTGTTCCAAAAATATTGCTCCCGTAGGTTTCATTTCGTATGGACTCCGTTTGATATTCCTTTCCTTCGAAACACTGAAATAGGCAAAAAAAACAGCAATTCGGGCTGGGCCTTCGGTTAGTAGGTTAGTCCCAAAAATGATATAAAAGTGTAGAGTAAAGCCCATAAACATCCAAAACGGGTAATATAATAGCATGGAACAATAAAAAATTATAGATACGTTGGAGACGTATCAAGCATCCCCAAGCTTAATTCCTGCTCGTCCTCGAGTAGGTAAATGATAAAAACAGAATTTTTGATGTGGAATGCTACCTAGCATAATTCTCAATGTAATTTTCTTTATTGTGGCATGATTGTTCAGATCCAAATGATTCAAGATAAAAGCTTATAAAACATAAAAATTGTAATACTTGAAGCATACTAACAAATAATCATGTCTTATCAAAATAGCATAGCCAAAGAAAGCTTATCCCTACAAAATCATATAGTTAGGCCATGCTTCATTTTCATCACACAAAATACTCCCATCATGCACAACCCCGGTTTCAGCCAAGCAATTGGTTCATACTTTTTAACGCGCTTCAGCTTTTTCAACTCTTACGCAATACATGAGTGCAAGCCATGGACATAGCACTATATGTGGTATATGGTGGTGGTTGTGAAGACAAAAAGGGAGAAAATAGTCTCACATCAACTAGGCGTATCAACGGGCTATGGAGATGCCCATTAATAGATATAAATGTGAGTGAGTAGGGATTTCCATGCAACGAATGCACTAGAGCTATAAATATATGAAAGCTCAACAAAAGAAAATAAGTGGGTGTGCATCCAACTTGCTTGCTCACAAAGACCTAGGGCATTTTGAGGAAGCCCATCATTGGAATATACAAGCCAAGTTCAATAATGAAAAATTCCCACTAGTATATGAAAGTGACGACATAGGAGACTCTCTATCGTGAAGATCATGGTGCTATTTTGAAGCACAAGTGTGGAAAAGAGATAGTATCATTGTCCCTTCTCTCTTTTCTCTCATTTGTTTTATCTGGTGGGCTTCTTTGGCCTCTTTTTATTTATTTATTTTATATGGGCTTCTTTGGCCTTTTTTTATAAAGTCCGAAGTCTCATCCCGACTTGTGGGGGAATCATAGTCTTCATCATCCTTTCCTCAGTTGGGACAATGCTCTAATAATGAAGATCATCACACTTTTATTGATTTACAACTCAAAAATTACAACTCAATACTTAGAACAAAATATGACTCTATGTGAATGCCTCCGGCGTGTACCGGGATATGCAATGAATCAAGAGTGACATGTATGAAAAATTATGAAGGTGGCCTTGCCACAAATACGATGTCAACTACATGATCATGCAAAGAGCAATATGACAATGATGGAGCGTGTCATAATAAACAGGACGGTGGAGAGTTGCATGGCAATATATCTCGGAATGGCTATGGAAATGCCATAATAGGTAGGTATGGTCACTACAAAAAAAATACACTTCCGTGATGATACGTGTTTGTCATAGTAGGTCACGTTTTTTGTCATGCATGTACATCCATGACGATTTTATGACAGAATCAAGATAGTCATACCTGTGTTGTCCTAGAAGTGTTCCATGACATTACCAAAATTATCATCACGGAAGTGTCCACTTACATGACGATAAATCGCGTGTTACAGAAGTGATTTCGTCAAGGGTGACCGACACGTGGCATCCACCGTAACGGAACGCCATTAAGCTATCGGGTCGGGTTTTGGATCTGATAACCCGTTAACAGCCCCGACCAATGGGGATTTTCCACGTGTAAAATCATCATTGGATGGAGGGAACACGTGTCGGCTCATCGTTGGGACAGATGTCATGCACTCATTGGACAGAAGGCGCCTATGATACGTCGACACATGGCACGGCCCATCAAGTTTAAATGGGTTGGCCCAACTAAAGGCCCATGAGATTTTGCGGACCATAATGGGTCGGCCCAGCTAAACGCCCATGAGATTTTTGTGGGCCATAATGCGCCGGCCCAAGTAAAGGCCCACAAGATTTCACGGGCCATAATGGGCTGGCCCAAGTAAAGGCCCACAAGATTTTTCTGTGCCATAATGGGCTGGCCCAGGTAAAGGCCCACAAAATTCTTATGGATCATAAAGGGCCGGCCCAGCTAAAGGCCCATGAGATTTTGCTGACACTAACGGGCCGGCCCAGCTGTAGGCCTACAAGATTTTGAGGACCCTAGTAGGCTGGCCCATTAACTGGCTGCCATGTTTTGGACCAAATGTCGGCCCCTATTTGATCTGGTCCATTAATGTCCTACCACGTTCTGGGCCTAATAATGGCCCATATGAGATCCGGCCCGTTAAAAAAGCCTCCCACGTTCTGGGCCAAATCACGGCCCAGATCAGGTCCGGCCCTTTAAGAGGCTTCGGCCTCAATTATGGCCCATATCAGATTCGGCCGGTAAACTAGACGCTATGCTTTTGGGCCCACTTGCTAAAGGCCCATTTAGTAATTCGGCTTGATATTAGTTTCGGCCTGTTAAGGGCCCGTTTAACATTTCGGCCCTATATTAATTTCGTCCTGTTAAAAGCCCGTCATATATTTGGGCCTAACTATGGCCCGGTTTGCATCCGGCCTGCTCGCAGCCGATATCTGATTGGGCCAAACAAGGACCAAGACAATTTTGGCCTGTTAAAAGCCCGTGACTTGATTTGCACAATCATGGGCTGGGGTCCAATTCGGGCTGCTGCCGGCCCGTGAGCTGTTCGGCACGTTTCGGGCCCAACCTACTTCTCAGCCTCCTAAAAATCCCATTGAGTTTTCTTGTGAAAAGAGGGCCGGGGGTTACTCGGCCTATTAAAGGCCCAAATCTACTAGTGGGCCAGTTTGATGGGGCCCATGATGCGGATCATACATCATGATTGCATGACGGCCCGATTATGTACCGTAATTTTACGGTTTGGCCGCTTTACGACGAAGACATGATATATATACAGGAAAATAACTACAACATCATGAATAAGAAAAAACCTAGACTATACAATAAAGAAATTACGGCATATTACATCCACTGGGCATCAAAGTTCGCCACTATGATAATAAAGCACAAGCAGACAGCAGATTACATACACTGGGCATCAAAGATCGCCACCAGTGCAAATAAACACGCCGAAAAAATAATATACAAAACCGACAACACTTCAATAGAGTTCAAGAAAGGTAAGCCTTGCTGGCGAGCTGCAGCGCAAGCACCTGAGCAAGATGATGAGACTGTGCTTGTTCAACACTTATATCTTCCTCACTCTGAAAGATAAACAAGCAGACAGATGACAGGTTTTGCACATAAAAGTATTAGTGCTGACAATTCATCACATTTCTTACTAACGAATAAAGTGACACAGTTTAAAAATGCATTAACACAATATGGTATTATTCAGGTCAAGACATGGCAGGAAATGACATTGTGAAGGAGTTGGCAGCTTCACGACACCACTGGATTACAGATCAAGAACTCATAAGTATGAATGGTTAGTGTGCTGTCAATTTATCCCATTTCAGATTGGCAAATAAAGAGACGGTTTAAATAATAGTAGAAAGATATGACATTGTTCATAGTTAAGACATTGCAGAATATGCCATTGTGCTGTAGTGGGTAGGTTCACCACACCACTGGATTACGGATGAAGAACAGAATCATACATGAAGCGCAAAAGAAGATCACTTCCTCTGTATAGTTTAATTTACATGGTATGAAGAAGGAACTTGGTTGTACAACTGAAAACTTAAATTGAGAAGGACAAACTTTTGTTTATTAACTAGTACATAATAAAGTTTAAACATGCAATTTGATGCAAACACCAAAAATAAACAGCTGTTGCAGTCATGCCTAACCAAATATACACAACAAAGTTTGAAGGCTTGAGAAGGACAAACTTACATTACTGGTGAAGACGGGTTCAAAGCCCTAGTCCATACTGATGGGGGGGGGGCAATTCAAGAAGTTTACCACACAATCTTCTTCATAAGCATTGCCTTTATTCTACATTTTGTTAAGAGTATATATAGATGTGACAATATATGAAAAATGGAGAATACTTAAGATAAGATGAAGAGTGATGCTACATAGCCAAGTAGCTATAAATGTATGTGAAGCGATACAGGAAAAAGGCACAGCCAAGAGCAATGCACAACTAAACTTCTTCAGTACCAACCTTATGGTAAGAGTAAATATAGATCTGATGTGTAGAAAATGGAGGGCAAAGGAAAATAAGCTGCAGAGTGATGGTACATGAACAACTACCTGTCAATATAAGTACATTGATAAAGGAAAGCATGTACTTACAAGAACAATGCAGAGCTAAAAAAATTCATTGGCATTGGATATATTCTACACTAATGTAACCATTCATACAGATCAGATAATTTGGAGCGAACAATTGATAAGCAAGCTATCATGCATACTGCTGTCACATAATGAACCAGGTATGTATGCAAGTACAGTGATACAGGACAACAGGTACTAACAAGAGCAAAGCAGCAGGCAGCATATTTTCGATATCCTGTCGTTCTTTTCAAACCGGAATTCTTCTTCGAGCAGATTTCCTGCAAAAAAGATCCATAAGGCACATGTGGAAAAGTAGAAGTTCAAATTGTCATGTGATTTCATAGACAGTACCTCATCCGGGGAATGAGACCAATGCATAACAAGGTATTTCCATTCAATGTCTTCTAAATTTAGCACAAGAGACTTCACCGAAAATTCATTTATAGACTTGCCATCAAAGTGTGATTTCCTCAGGTAACACCCATACTGCTGCAATGCTTCTTTGAAAAGCACAAGCAAGCTTTGCTCGTCATGACTATCCAGATTGAACCTCGCCTAGTTACAACAATGTAATGTAAATCATTGATGTGTTCGATTAGCAAAAAACAGGAAAATAATAACCATGAATAATAGCACTTATACGTAAGTTGGACAGGAATATGTGAAAATGGTGTTTGTCTTCACTATAATCTTCCCATGATGGGAATATATGCACGTAGTCCCTAACAACATTGAAAGCATTGTCTTTTAAACTGGGAATAAATGGAATGGGGTTCCAATCTGCAAGAATTGGTCGTCTCTGCAGTTGGGATAGGTCTTCGGCCGGTGGACTTGCTGTACTTTTTGCTGGAGTAGGATTTTTCTATGGTATGGCTGGTGCTATGGACAATGAAATCGGTATACCTTTTGCTAGAGTGCAGGTCCTATGTGGTGGGGCTAGTGGTGTGGCTAGTGAAGTATGGGTACAGTCTACTGGAGTCGATCCTACGTTTTGTGTCACTGGTTGTACAGCCAATATAAGTGGGGTGCTGTCTGATTTCTCTGGCACCACCACGTTTTTCAAGGACTTTGCTGGTGCTCCTTCGGGTTCGGCAATCACCCTCTTCCTTTTTGATGTCTGATGCACAAGAACAGCATTTGAGTGGAAAAACATGGTATGATGACAGATGGAATATGTATTGATAATGGATGGGCATGGCATCTCGAGTTATATGATGAGTAAACTAAGCAGATGGCGGTGCAATAAAGTAGAAGAAATGCAAGACAACATATGCAAGATACGCGCAATCAATAAAACCTTGCCAAATTAGAACAGGCACCTTGATGGGTGAACAGGACAGGCCATCTGCCTTTGACTCCTCGAGGTCAGAATAGTCATTAGGATGATATTCTGAACAAGAATCAACAGGTGGGGAGCGTATGAGTTTCATTGCTTCTAGAACGGCACTCAATGCCTTGGTGCCAATTTTGTAAGTCATTGCAGTGTTCCACAATATTCTTCTGATGTGCGGATTCTGCTATTCACTTTAATGCGTATAATATCTGAGAACCATGAGAACATAAATAGTTGTGAGATTGCCTTTGTAATGCAGATGATATTCTAATATAGGGGCGCCCCTGTAAACACTTGTGTGCTATCACTGGATTCTGATGAGAGAGCTCATGTGTGCTGTAATATGGTGCGTGCATTTATATAATCTGGCACAAGTACACAAAAAAATAGGCTCCAGAAGTAAGGATAGCTGGCAGATGACAGGTTCATAATATATTGTATAGAGAGTTTATTGCCAAACCATGATAACAAGAGCACACAACAACTAGGCAGATCATATTGTACATAACAGGGGTACACGATAACCACGATATATAAATCGGGAAAGTGGAACTGGCTTGAAAATACGGTGTTGTATTGCCGCTAGTAATTGAAAGCCTATCGATCACGTACATGCCAACTCTATCAGCTGTTGACTGCAGATGTCCCTGCGCCCCTTCCTGACAAGGAACATATTGTACGTACTAAATACAGAATAAACAAAGAGGAACATGTTAAAGAACAGAAGAGGAAGCATATTCTTGAGGTTCCGCTTCATTGCATACAATGTTGGTTGCCCACTCATGATGAATCACTGTGCCCAAAGAAATGCAATTCCATCCTGTCTCTCTTTATGTGGCAATTTTGAACAAGAGTCATTAGGATCATATTCTGAACAAGAGTCAACAGGTGGGGAGCGTATGAGTTTCATTGCATCCAGAATGGCACCCAATGCCTTGGTGCCAATTTTGTGAGTCATTGTAGTGTTTCACTTCAAGAGTGGACTGCTGCTAGTGCGACACAAAGCACCTACACAGATCATAGTGTAGATATAACGGGAAAACCTTAAGCATCAGAGTAAAATCAGCAAAGTGGAACTTGCTGGAATATATGTGCTAGTTTGCCGGTACGGCTAGAAAGGATTCGGATACCAGCTCTCTTCAAGTGAAGGTGTGGTACTGTTAATATCAGTGTAACTCTCAAAGGCGACACAGCTCCCCGTATTTCCTTGCTGTTCTTATAGGATTCAAGTGGGCAGGCCACTACAAATCCTATTCCTATGTTTACAAGATCCTACGAATCAAAGAGGCTCAAAGTGTCCATCACAACCGACCGTATAGACCTCTACACTGCAAATGTCCCTGCGCGTCTTCAGTACAAGGAACATATTGTACTACTATCAAACTCCCTCCGTTCCAAAATATAAGTCTTGGTAGAGATTTCCACTATGGATCACATACAGATGTATCCAGATACATTTTAGAGTGCAGATTCACTCATTTTGCTCCATATGTAGTCCATGGTGGAATCTATACAAAGACTTGTATTTAGGAACGGAGAGAGTACATATTAAAGAAGAACGGAAGAGGAACATGGTAAAGAGGAGCAAGCAGATTTTGGATAATAAAATGTTGGTTGCGCAGTGCCCACACATGATGAACCAGAGCGCATTAAGAATGCAACTCCCAGCTGTCTCTCGACCATTTCAGGCGGTTGGATGAAGATCCTATGTCTCCTAACCCATCTTCTTCCTCGTCTCTGATTATTCCCATATAGAACACTGCACGGGCCGCTAGCCGGACCACCGGCCCCCACCGCCTGTGTTCCTCCACCACCCCCACCCCCACCCCCACCCGAACCCCCACCCGCGTCGAGTTTTCTTCATTCGGCGAGGCCCCACAACCACCCAAGCCCCTTCGTTTGTGCCAGCGAACTCCGGCGAGCTCTTAGTCTACTGTGATTTAACTAGTGTGGAATATAAAAGGGGGAAAACCATAAGCATTGGGAGTATAGTGTTTAGCGTGCCATGGCGGATCTGAAGGTGCAAACCGGACAAAGGTGTAA
Organism: Triticum aestivum; assembly: GCF_018294505.1. Classification (NCBI taxonomy): domain Eukaryota; kingdom Viridiplantae; phylum Streptophyta; class Magnoliopsida; order Poales; family Poaceae; genus Triticum; species Triticum aestivum. The sequence goes on along the minus strand of NC_057807.1, from coordinate 125,332,964 downwards.
CGCCCCGGATACAACTTTCCATATTCGTAACTCTGACTCTTGCCATTTCCGGCTATGTGATTTATTCTTTTCTCCGTGGTTGGGTTTTTGTCTGTTGTTTTGCATTTTGTTCTTGTTATGCATCTCGTCTCATGTCATCATTCGCATTGCATCGGCATCATTTTCATAAAACTTGCATCCGCTCGTAGTTGCCGTGTCCCCCGTTGCTTTTGTTGGCTGTTCCATACCAATCAGGGTTTCACTTCCCTCTTGACCATGACCACCTAACCTCTCTTGCCAGCTCGCAGCCCCCTCGCGTGCGCGCCCGAAACCTGCCCGGACCTGACCCGCTCAGCCATCACTGTTGGATCTGAATCATCCCCAAACATCCCGAAAACATCTCCATTTTCTTATTTGGACTCCCTAGCCTATTTATACTCGACCGTCCAATTTAATCGGAGGGCCCAAATCTACCCTAAACCATCCCCTTTCCCTATATAACCTACCTCATTCCAAATCGGGTCAAACCCTAGACCCTAGGCAGACCAATTCCCTCCAATCCCGCAGCCGCCGCCGCTCTCTACTCGCAATCCGCGCGTACCCAGTCCCCTGCCTCCACTTGGCCAGATCCAGCGCAGCCAAGCCTCCACCTTCCCCTCCTCGATTTTGCCACTGATCCAACCAGCCGCTCCTCTCGATCCACCAACCGCAGAGCATGCAGCCCGCTCCTCCCTCCTTCCAAATCCATCCATCACGTAGCCACCCTCGCCGACCAGAGCACCAGGTCATGCTGCAGCTCCCCGTCGCCTCCCTCTCCTTCCTTTCCCTCTATCTGTTCCCTCTCTCAGCTCTCTCCTTCTCTTATTCACAGGAACAGGGGACGCCATGAACGAGACCGCCTGCTCGATCTCGTGCCCCTCGTTGACCGCCTCCGGCCACCTCTGCGCTGGATACGCGCCGGCCCCGCCGGTCCTCGCCTCTACCTCACCCAGATCGACCACGAGCGTCACCAGCAGCAGCTTCAGGCCATCACCCCCAACCGTCCTCGACCTCCTCCTCATGCGGGACCTCCTCCGGAGCCACGACGCCTCCTAGCCGGCCCCGACTTTGCCTCGTTGTTCCGGCGAGTCCCCGACGAGCAGATGAGTGCCCCGCTCTGCTCTTCTTCCTTTCTCTCTCCCTGACGCCCTCCCTATCTATTCTCTAACCTTTCCCCTCTCTCTCTGTTCGGGTACAGGAGAGATGGAGCACCCAAGCCGCATGGGAACCGAGCACCCTCGCTGACAGTCCCTCGCCTCGCCGCCCCATTGCCCCGCTCACCGGACCTCAGATCCCAGCCGCCAGCACCCCTGTTTAGTGCTTGCAGAACGAGCGCCTGCATCGCTCGGTTCAGCCGTGCGTTGACCGCGTGCGCGCAGCGACCGCCTCGGCCAGGCCCAGCCGCGCCCCTTCAGCCACCTCAACCCACGAGATCCGCTGGCCCAAGGCCCAATGTGAGCAGCCCCCCTCCGGTCCATCTCCTGTACACTGTTGGGCCAACTAGATTCGGCCCGATGTGTTTTTTTTTTCGTCTGCGATTTTATCCATTATCCAGTGAATTGCTGTTTTACAGAAAACCCCCTAGAGTTCATGCATTTAATAACTCACAAATGATGCATCATATGTAAATAATTTATATATGTAAAATGCTTATAATTTTGTGTAGATTAATAATATGCCACTTTTATCCATGTTAAAAATGTTTAACTTGCTGTTTGTTTAAATTTGCTAATATGCCATGTTAAAATGATTTATTTCATAACTAAATAACCGTAGCTCGGTTTCTAACAAACTTTATGTGTAAATGGGGTGGAAAAATGCCTAGTTTAACATGGTGAATTTTATTTTGCTGTTTAACAACATTAAAATTGTGTTTAGGGCAGAACAGTACCAAATCAAAATATGCATGTGAGGATTTTCCGGAATTGTTGTTTGTAACTTCTGACCTCATTTAAACTTGCCTAGATATGTAGTTTCATTATGTTTCACCTCTTGCCATGTTTAACAACATTTAATATTGTTGTGTGCCTAAACGAGAGCGAACTAAATAACTTGAATGTGGTGTTTCGTCAATATGCAACTCGTTGCATATTGAGCTCCACTTAACTTGTAGTATTGGTTGTCTCACTTTGCCATGCCATGCCTCATTAAACCGGACATGCATCATGCTTGTTTGTGCATCATGCCATGTTTATGCTTGTGTGTTTACTATGTTGTTTGCTTCTTTCCGGTTGTGCTTCTTCTCGATAGTTCCTGTTTTGTTGCGATCGTGAGGAGTCGTTCGACTATGCTTGGTTCGTCTTCGCCCGTTCATCTTCTTCATGGACTCGTTCTTCTTCCTTGCGGGATTTCAGGCAAGATGACCGCTATCCTGGATCTCACTACTATCATTGCTATGCTAGTTGCTTTGTTCTATCGCTATGTTGCGCTACCTATCACCTGTTTATCAAGCCTTCCCAAATTGCCATGTCAGCCTCTAACCTTTTCACCCTTCCTAGCAAACCATTGCTTGGCTATGTTACCTCTTTGCTCAGCCCTCTTATAGTGTTGCTAGTTGCAGGTGACGTTGAAGATTGCTCCATGATGGACAGGATTATGTTGGGATATCACAATATCTCTTATATTATTAATGCATCTATATACTTGGTAAAGGGTGGAAGACTCGGCCTTATGCCTGGTGTTTTGTTCCACTATTGCCGCCCTAGTTTCCGTCATACCGGTGTTATGTTCCCGGATTTTGCGTTCCTTACGCGGTTGGGTGATTTATGGGACCCCCTTGATAGTTTGCTTTGAATAAAACTCCTCCAGCAAGGCCCAACCTTGGTTTTACCATTTGCCTCACCTAGCCCTTTTTTCCCTTCGGTTTCCAGAGCCCGAGGGTCATCTTTATTTTAACCCCCCCCCCCGGGCCAGTGCTCCTTCGAGTGTTGGTCCGAAATGAGCAGCCTGTGGGGCCACCTCGAGGCAACTCGAGGTCTGGTTTTACTCGTAGCTTGACTTATCCGGTGTGCCCTGAGAACGAGGTACGTGTGACTCCTATCGGGATTTGTCGGCACATCGGGCGGCTTTGCTGGTCTTATTTTACCATTGTCGAAATGTCTTGTAAACCGGGATTCCGAGTCTGATCGGGTCTTCCTGGGAGAAGGTATATCCTTCGTTGATCGCAAGAGCTTATCATGGGCTAAGTTGGGACACCCCTGCAGGGTATAATCTTTCGAAAGCCGTGCCTGCGGTTATAGGCAGGTGGGAATTTGTTAATGTCCGGTTGTAGATAACTTGACACCAGATCCGAATTAAAACGCATCAACCGTGTGTGTAGCCGTGATGGTCTCTTTTTGGCGGAGTTCGGGAAGTGAACACGGTTTTTGGGTTATGTTTGACGTAACTAGGAGTTCAGGATCACTTCTTGATCATTGCTAGCTTCACGACCGTTCCGCTTGCTCTCTTCTCGCTCTTATTTGCGTATGTTAGCCAGCATATATGCTTAGTCGCTGCTGCAACCTCACCACTTTACCCCTTCCTTTCCCTTTAAGCTTTGCTAGTCTTGATACCCATGGTAATGGGAATGCTGAGTCCTCGTGGCTCACAGATTACTACAACAACAGTTGCAGGTACATGTTTTGCGATGATCATGACGCGAGAGCGATGGTTACTTGTTTTGGAGTTCTTCTTCTGCTTCTTCTTTGATCAGGGGATAGGTTCCAGGTCGGCAGCCTGGGCTAGCAGGGTGGATGTCGTTTGAGTTTCTGTTTGTGTTTCATCCGTAGTCGGATGGTGCTCTTATGTAATATGATGTTGTACTCGTGTGGCATTGTATGCCTCTTGTATGTATCCCCATCTATTATGTAATGTTGATGTAATGATATCCACCTTGCAAAAGCGTTTCAATATGCGGTTCTATCCTTGGTGGGACCTTTGAGTCTCTTTAGGATAGTATCGCATATTGGGCGTGACAAAAGGCAACTTCGCAACCAAGACAAGAAATCCGAGTAAAGCAGTGGCGATCTATTTTCTTGCTGTGATAAATAAGTTGACCAGATACGAAAGAGTACCGCCTCTGGTGCGGCGCCGTGTACGCATCTGCTGAGAATTTGACGGTGTTGCGGTAGCGATGGCTGTCGGCAGCGTGGAAGCAGATCTAGGAGGGTAGACGGTGGCGGCGGGGCGCGGTGGACGAGACGGTCGTAGGAGCGGCGCCAGCAAGGTGGACGACAGCGGGGATGAAGCGAGAGGACGGGATGAAAGAATCCCGGTCCGCAGCCATGTATGAGAGAGGCCGATCTCTTGTAATGGACAGCGGCGTCGGCATATCAGCTCCGGCATGTTGGAGGACGACGGTGGATGGGGTGGCGGGCGGCGGCGGGCGGAGGAGGGTGGGGTGGAGAGGGTGTTTTAGCACCCACGGAGTACGAATGGGGAAAAGGAAGGTAGAGAGGAAGGGGGAAACATGTATTCAGGGCGCGCTTGTCTCAAATGCGAGGAAATTTACAAACTTAGCCCCCGTTTCAAATTCTACTACATCACAGCAACATTAGTCGGTTGGGGATAGGACGGTAATCTCGCATACACCGAATATTTGCCGACGGGAGTTTGTTTTTGGCGCCCACCATGTATATGAATATGAATCGGGGAGGGAGTCGATTTCGGTCGAGGACACACTGTGTTTTGGCGCCCACCGTGTATGAATCCGGGTGAGAGGCGGTTACGTCACGTTTGGGAGAAATTACAAACCTACCCCTATCGAAACCTATAGAAATCCAGCAGATAGGCTTTGCGTGGCAGGGATAGGCAGTTGTGATTTCCATCTCGCAGATTTTGGTTTTGGGCGGTTACTGCGACTTTCCCCGCTTCATTCAAATTTTGCAGAGTGCATGTTTACCGTGCCAACTCAATTCGAATCCCGTTTGTATTCTATTTTTTTCGGGCGGGATCCATTTTCAATTGGAATTACATTCTATATCACTACATAAAAAAGACACATCCGTGACATTTTGGGCCGAACGAAATTTTTTTCTGTCATACATATGACACTTCTATGACGATATTTGTGACAAACCCCGGTATCATCATAGATGTGGTGGGCTCCTACTTCTATGACAAAAAATCATGACAGAAAATGGGCTTTTCGTCCTGGGCGGGCCAGAGACGCAGCTGCATGACATTCTTTGGGCCTTCCATGACGGAAAAAACCGTGGTAGAAGCAAGGGGGAGGAAAATTTTGGGGAGTTACCGGTTACGGTGGGAGGTCGAGGGCCGAGCGATGCGCGTTTCTCTTGTACACGTAAGCGTGTGTGTGCGAGGCGTTGGCTCTAACTGAACCCGAGTGAGGCGTTCGGCTCTAACTGAACCCGAGCGATTGCACTGCAGGCTACGCGTTACTGAACCCGAGCGATCGATCGATGGCTGTTAACTGAACCTGATGGAGCGATTCCTTCGGTACTGCTGCTAACTGAAGCCGATCGATTGGATGAACAGTGAGCGTTGCGAGGGGGGGGTTGGATGAACAGTGAGCGGTGGCGTTGCCTCTGGATGAACAGGCCCCCGTGGTGTGGAGGGCTGGATGAATAGTAGATGGCGGAGGGGTGGCCGTGGAGGGGTGGTTGAACAGGACCCCGTGGTGTGGAGGGCTGGATGAACAGTAGACGGTGGAGGGCTGGATGAACAGTAGATAGTGGAGGGGTGGTTGAACAGTAGCCGGTGGAGTAGCACGCGGTGGAGGCTGGATGAACAGGAGCCCGTGGAGGCTGGAGGAGGTCGACGGTAGCCCATGGAGGCTGGAGGAGGTCAACGGTGGAGATGAACAATATCCCGTGGAGTCCCGTTTTGCGGTACGCCACAC
>NC_057807.1:125326042-125326758 GCF_018294505.1 Triticum aestivum | reverse complement strand
AACACAAGTCTGTTTCGTCCGTTTTGCGGTACGCCATACCCCTCCCGATCAACAGGACCCCTGTTTCGACCATAGGAGGTCGTTTCCTCCGTTTTGCAGTACGCCACACCCCTCCCGATCAACAGGACCCCCGTTTCGACCGTAGGAGGTCCAATTCCTCCGTTTTGCGGTACGCCACACCCCTCCTGATCAACAGGACCCTGTTCTGAACGTAGGAGGTCTGTTTCCTTCATTGTGCGGTACGCCAGGCCTCGGTTCCATCGCCTGTTCCGTCCAAGCCCTCCCAATGAACACGACCACGCATTCCGTTCCGACCCAGCCGGTTGGCTCCCCATGAACACGACGACGACGCTGTTTCTCCGTTCCGAGCCAACCATGTACGTATGCGCGAGTAGGCGTTCGAGAACCTGCCCGTATGTACGTACGTGGCCTTATTTTCTTTCTTGTACCCTCGCCGATGTACGCACGTGTACATGCTACGTGCGTGCCTCTACTACGACACGTGCACGCCTCTACATCGACCAGTATGTACGTACACGTTCGTGACCAGAATGACAACGCTACGTACGCTTCGACCAGGTGGGTCCCGACTATCAGGAACTTCCTTGCCTGAGAAGATGTAGCTGGTGGGTCCCAGCAGTCAGGGGGGCGAATCGTTTTGTTTTTTTTTGCCCGGACGCACTTCCTTGCGGTCGAAGATGCAGCTGGTGGGTCCC
>NC_057807.1:125293787-125325935 GCF_018294505.1 Triticum aestivum | reverse complement strand
TGGGTCCCAGCAGTCAGGAGGGCGAATCGTTTTTTTGTTGCCCGGACGCACTTCCTTGCGTGCGAAGATGTAGCTGGTGGGTCCCAGCAGTTAGGGGGGCGAATCGTTTTTTTCGGACGCACTTCCTTGCGTGCGAAGATGTAGCTGGTGGGTCCCAGCAGACAGGGGGGAATGTTTTTTCGCGAAATACGGTGGCCCGTCCGGTGGGTCCCCGCTGTTAGGTGGAGGAATAATTATTTTGCGCGTAATAAGGAGACACTTCCTTGTTGCGGCCGTGGGCCCAGCTGTCAGCCACTCCACGTATAGTCCACGTCCAATGGAAGCCATTCCTTGACCACGTTGACCGAGCCGCGCCGAGAGCACCAGGGCGGTGGACGACGGTGAGGCCTAGGAAGGGGACGACGCGGAGCCGGGGAAGACGCGGCAGTGGATGCCCACGCGTAGAGGAGTATGTGGGTTCACTCATTCGACTGTGGTGTGAGGTTGCCGTCGCCGCAGAATAACAGGGGGTGTGGGTGCATAGAGGGATGGCCTGTCCAGCGGTGGGAGTAGTAGGGGGCAGTGAGGCCTCCGCGGCATCACAGCCAGCCACGGGCGGCAGGAGCAGGCGGCACGACCGGCGCTGCTTTGGGCGGCTGGAGCAAGAAGACCAGAGGTTGAAGAAGCACTACGGCCATTGGATGGACATCGTACGGTCACTGGAGCTAGAATCGTTGTAGGACCTTGAGAAGAGGTGTCTAGAGGAGGGTGATTAGACACTAAGTACCAAAGTTGCAGTTTTTAGGTTTCTTTAAATTTTAGTGGAGTTTAGGCACAAGTTTAACATTCACAACATATAGCAAGCAAGCATGCAAAGAGTATATGAGCAGCGGAAAGTAAAGCATGCAACTTGCAAGAATGTAAAGGGAAGGGTTTGGAGGATTCAAACGCAATTGGAGACACGGATGTTTTTGGCGTGGTTCCGATAGGTGGTGCTATCGTACATCCACGTTGATGGAGACTTCAACCCACGGAGGGCTCCACCCATGAAGGGTCCACGAAGAAGCAACCTTGTCTATTCCACCATGGTCGTCGCCCACGAAGGACTTGCCTCACTAGCGGTAGATCTTCACGAAGTAGGCGATCTCCTTGCCCTTACAAACTCCTTGGTTCAACTCCACAATCTTGTCGGAGGATCCCAAGTGACACCTAGCCAATCTAGGATACACCACTCTCCAAGAAGTAACAAATGGTGCGTTGATGATGAACTCCTTGCTCTTGTGCTTCAAATGATAGTCTCCCCAACACTCAACTCTCTCTCATAGGATTTGGATCTGGTGGAAAGAGGGTTTGAGTGGAAAGCAACTTGGGGAAGGCTAGAGATCAAGATTCATATGGTAGGAATGGAATATCTTGGCCTCAACACATGAGTAGGTAGTTCTCTCTCAGAAATAGGATGCTGGAAGTGTAGGTTCGGTCTGATGGCTCTCTCCACGAATGAAGAGGAGGTGGAGGGGTATATATAGCCTCCACACAAAATCTAACCGTTACACAAAATCTACCAAACTCGGTGGGACCGAATCGTTAAACTCGGTCAGACCGATTTAGCAAATAATGTGACCGTTAGGGTTTTCGGTGGGACCGAAATGCAACTCGGTAGGACCGATATGGTTAGGGTTAGGGCATAACGTAATCTCGGTAAGACCGATTACACAAACTCGGTAGGATCGATTTTGGTAATTAGCTAACCAGAGAGTTGGTCAGGCAAACTCGGTTTGACCGATTATCAAACTCGGTGGGACCGATTTTGATAATAAGTTAACCAGAGAGTTTGCATTGTAATCTCGGTATTACGGATTGCTCAAACTCGGTGAGACCGATTTTGATAATGGACATACATAGAGAGATTACAATCCCATCTCGGTGAGACCGAGATCCCTATCGGTGAGACCGATTTGCCTAGGGTTTGTGGTAGTGGCAAAGACATCCAAACTTGGTGGCGCCGGATAGAAAGAATCAGTGGTGCCAAGTTTGACTTTAAGTTTAGGACATATGTGTGGAAGTGGGAAAGCAGTTGAGGGTATTTGGAGCATATCACTAAGCACTTGAAGCAAGAGGCTCATTAAGCAACACCTCATCCCTCCTTGATAGTATTGGCTTTTCCTATAGACTCAATGTGATCTTGGATCACTAAAATGTAAAATGAAGAGTCGTGAGCTTGAAGCTTGAGCCAATCCTTTGTCCTGAGCATCTTGAAAGAGTTCCCACATCCTTTAGTCCATGCCACTCCATTGTTGAACTTGTGTGAAATATACTAGATAAAAGTGTTAGTCCAAGAGGAGATATGTTGTCATTAATTACCAAAACCACCTAGGGAGCACTTGTGCTTTCAATCTCCCCCTTTTTGGTAATTGATGGCAACATACATCAAAGCTTTAGATAGAGATATAAAGAATAGCAAGTAAAGCTTTGGAAAGACATGTAACAAGCATAGGCTCCCCCTACATGTATGTAATCATGTGGCTATTGAAAATGGAAGCATGTGATAGCATAACCATGATAGAGCAGGCAATGTGTTACATGTATCTTGGCCATATGCATCAGAGCAAAAAATATATTAAAGGAAATACCTTCATGCCCATGAGTCCTTCTTGCAAACAGTATGTACATCAACAAGAATTCCTCATACACATGATTGTGATGCATATACTTACCTTGTAGTCTTGAGTTGTCTTAGGATGAAATGAACCTGCGTAAACAAGGTTAGATAACACAGATACATCTACTAGCCAGAGCAAACAGAAGAAATCACAAGAATACCAAGACTGGGATGACATGTAGAGAGTGAGTACTAGGTACTACAGTGGATTAGACATGTCCCCAAGAGTAAAGATATGCAATGAATTTGAATGATTTCTTTACCCTAGATGTCTTGCTCCCCCTGAATCTAACATGGGATACTGGGAGAAGATAGGGAACAGAAAATCAGAGCTGAAAGAAAACAGAGCTGAAAGATATGAATGATGATCAGAACTAATGCAAGCTAATGCAAATAAGCACATATGAACATGTCTTTCCCATCAAGAAGACATGTGGCATCTCTCCTCTTGAACACCAAGCATCTGGGATCCTTGAGAAATACATTCTACTTAAGTATCCTCTCCCCCTAGAGATCTCTCTCTCTTCCTGAAGGATCTCTCTTCCCCTATGAGATGTGATCTCCCTCTAAATGATCTCTTTCTAAATGATAGGCTTTGATGTGATCTCTCTCTCCCCCTTTGACATCAATTTCCAAGAAGGGCTTGATAAAGATGTAATCTCTCTCTCTCCCTCTAGAATTTGTCGTGAATGGGTTTGATCCTTGAGTCACAACATAAAGCAATGATTAACAATGTGATGCTTGTAGAGGACAAGATTCATTGAGTGGGGCTCGATCAGAAAAATATCAGAATATGTGGCAAAGAGTTTTTCCTGTTATGAAATCGGTGGCACCGAGTGGTATGCTTTGGTGGTACCGAAAATTTTCGGTTGGACCAAAAATAACAAATCGGTGTAACCAAGTTCATCGCAGTGAAAACACTTGTCACCTCAGCTCACTAGACTAATAAGATCTCACAAAGATTTGCAAGGAATTTACTAAATGATATGCAAGGAATTAGATGCAGAAAATGAAGAGCAAACAGAAAGAAATCTAGATGAAGTTTTTTTTTTGAAAGGGGAAACAAATATGCATGAGACAAATGCAAAAACACTGAAGAAAACACAAGGGAACTCCATCTAGAGATGGTCGGCGACGAAGTCACCTATGTTAGAGTATATTGACTTAGGAGTCAAGTTAGATCACTTGATCGTTGGTCATACTCATCGTTTAAGCTCAAAATGGGGTTGCCACTTTTCGTTTAAGCATCTTGATGTATTCACATCTTGTCGAGTTGCTTTAGCTCATGACTTGGAGTAAAGCTTCTCTAAGATGGAATAACATACCTTGGTTGGTGGTGTTGTCCATGTAGTTGAACTTGTGTGATTTGCTCGAGGTTGATGTAGCTCATCAAGAATTTGGAGCACCACTTGGAATTTGAGTCCATCTACCTACATGGGTTAGTTCTTGCAAGGAAGAGCACTTGTATATCCAAAAATGATAATCATGAAACTCAACATAGAATTTGTCAAAGGATATGTTCGAATGGTTTCGTGCTTCCTTGTCTTCAACTACCTTTGTATAGAGACTTGCTGATGTAGAGATTGCTCAAGATGTGAGTAGGTTACAATCTCATGGAGTTTGATTCAACCAAGTACCTACATGGGTTAGATAACATGCAAGATACAAATATATCCAAGACATAAGATTTTCATCATAAGAGAAATATCAAGGATTAGTCATAGGCTCATGTCTTGCATGTATCCAATGGAGTTTCTACTCCAAGTTTGAAGCATCAATGATGTTCAATTCTCCTCTTAACCTGCAAAACACTTTCTCATCAAGAGGTTTAGTGAATATATCCGCTAATTGCTTTTTGGTGCGAACATTCTTAAGATCAATGTCACCCTTAGCAACATGATCTCGAATGAAATGATGACGAACTTCAATATGCTTAGTTCGAGAATGTTGCACAGGATTATGACCAATTTTGATAGCACTTTCATTATCACAAAGCAATGGAACATGTCTCACGTATATCCCATAACCTTTAAGAGTTTGGGTCATCCAAAGTAATTGAGCACAACATGAACCAGCGGCAATATATTCAGCTTCGGCGGTGGATAAGGATACCGAGTTTTGTTTCTTGGAAAACCAAGACACAAGAGATCTACCAAGAAATTGACAAGTACCCTAAGTGGACTTTCTATCAACCTTGTCTCCGGCATAGTCCGAGTCGGAATAGCCAACAAGATCGAAAGAGGCCCTCTTAGGATACCAAATGCCAAAATTTGGTGTATGAATTAAGTATCTCACTATCCTTTTCACAGCCTTAAGATGACATTCTTTAGGAGCAGCTTGATATCGTGCACACATGCACACACTTAGCATAATATCGGGACGTGAAGCACGTAGATATAACAATGAACCAATCATAGAACAATAAACCTTTTGATCAACCGGTTCACCATCTTTGGTCAAATCAAGATGTCCACTAGTAGGCATGGGTGTAGACATACCTTTGCATTCTTGCATATTGAACTTCTTGAATAAGTCCTTAGTGTACTTCGTTTGAGAGACAAAAGTACCTTCCTTAGTTTGCTTGATTTGCAACCCAAGAAAGAATTTGAGTTCACTCATCATAGACATCTCAAACTTCTCCGACATTAGCTTCCCAAACTTTTCACTAAAATGAGGGTTAGTTGAACCAAATATAATATCATCAACATAGATTTGGCACACAAATAGTTCACCATTAACCCTTTTAGTAAAAAGAGTAGAATCAATTTTCCCAATTTCAAAGCCTTTTTCAATAAGGAACTTGGTCAAGCATTTGTACCAAGCTCTAGGAGCTTGTTTAAGACCATAAAGAGCTTTGTGAAGTTTGTAAACATGATTGGGTTTCTTAGGATTGACAAAGCCGGGAGGTTGTTTAACATAAACTTCCTCCTCTATTTCACCATTTAGGAAAGCACTTTTAATGTCCATTTGGTACAAGGTGATATCATGGTGATTAGCATAGGCAAGTAAGATGTGAATGGACTCAAGTCTGGCAACGGGGGCGTAAGTCTCACCATAGTCCATACCTTTGACTTGTGTGTAGCCTTGGGCGACGAGACATGCTTTGTTGAGAACTACTTGTCCATCTTCATCTTGCTTGTTGTGAAACACCCACTGGGTACCGATGATGTTGTGGTTGTTGTCGGGCTTCTCAACCAATGTCCAAACTTGGTTCCTCTCAAAGTTGTGTAGCTCTTCATGCATAGCATTTATCCAATTCGGATCTTCCAATGCTTCTTTGACCTTCATAGGTTCAATGCTAGAGATGAAAGAATAGTTTTCACAAAAGTTAGCTAAACGAGTTTTAGAGCGAGTGATTCTCCCAGTTTGAATATCATTGTAGATTTGCTCGACGGGATGGTCTTTAGCAATTCTTGCTCGAACTCGTGAAAGCTTTTGCTTGGATCTTCATTGAACATCTTCTTCATCTTGTTCTTCTTCTTGGTGTTCTTCATTGTTGACGTTGTCGTTCTCTTGTCGTGGTGGATAAGGAGGTCGTTGATGTTCATCTTGATGCACTTCCTCATTTCCTTCATATTGGTGTGTCCCACTTGTGGATGCTTCCGCATCAACTCTTGGTTCACCTTGTCATGAAGTAGAAGCTTCCACTTGGACAGACAAGGTACTCTCCTTCACCTCCGTTGGATGAACCTTTCCAATAGACAAGTCTTGGATTGCTTCCGAAGGATCTTTGTCTCGTACATCAATTGGCAATTGCTCTACTTGCGAGCTGTTAGATTCATCAAACTTCACATCTACCGTCTCTTCAACCTTTCGGGTGAAATTGTTGTAGACACGGTATGCGTGAGAGTTTGAGCCATAACCTAGTAGGAAACCTTCATGAGACTTAGGAGCAAATTTAGAACGACGATGCTTATCAAGAATGTAGCACTTTGAGCCGAATACTCGAAAGTATCCAACTTGGGGTTTGTTACCGGTGAGTAGCTCGTATGCGTCTTGCCGAGTAGCTTGTGAAGATACAAGCGATTTGTTGCATGACAAGCTGTCTCAACCGCTTCCGCCCAAAAGTGCTTCGGCGTCTTGTACTCATCAAGCACCGTTCTCGCCATTTCGATGAGCGTCCGGTTCTTCCTCTCAACAACTCCATTTTGTTGAGGTGTGCATGTAGCCGAGAACTCGTGCGAAATCCCTTCTTCATCAAGAAATGTGTCCACATTTGCATTCTTGAACTCCGTTCCGTTGTCGCTGCGAACCTTCTTGATCTTCACTTCAAATTGATTTTGGGCCTTCCTAGCGAAGTTTTTGAAGATCTTCTGAACCTGCGATTTATCATCAAGAAAGAACACCCACGTAAATCTGGAAAAATCATCAACTATAACTAGACCAAAAGAATTTCCACCGAGACTCTTGTAAGAGTTGGGACCAAAGAGATCCATGTGAAGTAGCTCAAGTGGCCTCTTCGTGGTCATGATGTTCTTCACGGGATGCCTTCCTCCAACCTGTTTACCTGCTTGACAAGCACTGCAAAGTCTATCCTTATCAAAAATGACATCATTAACTCCAAGGATATGATTCCCTTTAATAATCTTGTCAAGGTTTCTCATGCCAACGTGACCTAGTCGTCTATGCCATAAGCAGCCTTTTGAGGATTTAGCAATGAAGCAAGTTTTAGGTTGAGCCTTTTTAGTGAAATCAACAATGTATAGATCACCTCTACGCACTCCGGTAAAGACCATTTTATGATTGTCTCGACGAAACACTTGGCAATCTACTTCAGTAAATAGAACATTGAAACCGAAATCAGCAAGTCTAGATACTGAAAGTAAGTTGTATCCAAGAGATTCAACGAGCATAACATTTTGTATGGAGCTATCATGTGAGATGGCCACCTTACTGAGGCCAATCACCTTACCCTTTGAGTTGTCACCGAAAGTGACATACTTTCAGTGACTATCATTATCAGCAAGCTCACGAAACATGTCTTTATCTCCGGTCATGTGATCGGTACATCCACTATCAAGAACCCATTCCTTTCCTCCTGACATAAGACCAAAATGTCTCATTGCATCATCAAGATCGAAGTCACTATCCTCATCCTCATCATATTATCCATGTTCAACATCGTCATGTAGTGGATCAAATCCTAGAGAGGGTGATTCATTAGAATGATTTTGACAATGATCTTGTCTATGAATTTTTATAGCTTCGGAAATAATGTCACTAATAATACCAACATTTCCTTTGGCATGCATAAGGTTTGTAAGCTCAAATAGACGATCACCAAACATAGGATCACTAGTATTCATTTTACTCAAAGCAATAGACTTATGGAGAATTTCATCAAGATTTTTCAAAGAATAATCAAGAAATCGTTCCTCAAGAAATTTCCATATAGTGTAGGCACACTCAAGAGTAGGCAGTTTTATAATCAAGTTTCTAGGCAAGCCTCTAGTGATAAGATTAACAGTTCTAACATTCCTAACCATGTTAATTGACTCATCAAGGGTAGGATGCATAGGATCAACACAAGGTGCACAAGGACTAGCAATGTACTTTTTCAAATGATATTGATTGAAAATTACAAGCATCTCATTTTTCCACTCATGAAAATACTCTCCATCAAGAATAGGCACTCTATGTCTAAGACTCCCCAAAGTAGACTCATCCATCTTCCTCCAATGGTGATTAAACCAAGGCAATGGAGACCAATGCTCTGATACCACTTGTAGGACCTTGAGAAGAGGTGTCTAGAGGGGGGGTGATTAGACACTAAGTACCAAAGTTGCAGTTTTTAGGTTTCTTTAAATTTTAGTGGAGTTTAGGCACAAGTTTAACATTCACAACATATAGCAAGCAAGCATGCAAAGAGTATATGAGCAGCGGAAAGTAAAGCATGCAACTTGCAAGAATGTAAAGGGAAGGGTTTGGAGGATTCAAACGCAATTGGAGACACGGATGTTTTTGGCGTGGTTCCGATAGGTGGTGCTATCGTACATCCACGTTGATGGAGACTTCAACCCACGAAGGGTAACGGTTGCGCGAGTCCACGGAGGGCTCCACCCATGAAGGGTCCACGAAGAAGCAACCTTGTCTATTCCACCATGGCCATCGCCCACGAAGGACTTGCCTCACTAGCGGTAGATCTTCACGAAGTAGGCGATCTCCTTGCCCTTACAAACTCCTTGGTTCAACTCCACAATCTTGTCGGAGGCTCCCAAGTGACACCTAGCCAATCTAGAAGACACCACTCTCCAAGAAGTAACAAATGGTGCATTGATGATGAACTCCTTGCTCTTGTGCTTCAAATGATAGTCGCCCCAACACTCAACTCTCTCTCATAGGATTTGGATCTGGTGGAAAGAGGATTTTAGTGGAAAGCAACTTGGCGAAGGCTAGAGATCAAGATTCATATGGTAGGAATGGAATATCTTGGCCTCAACACATGAGTAGGTAGTTCTCTCTCAGAAATAGGATGCTGGAAGTGTAGGTTCAGTCTGATGGCTCTCTCCACGAATGAAGAGGGGGTGGAGGGGTATATATAGCCTCCACACAAAATCTAACAGTTACACACAATCTACCAAACTCGGTGGGACCGAATCGTTAAACTCGGTCAGACTGATTTAGCAAATAATGTGACTGTTAGGGTTTTCGGTGGGACTGAAATGCAAATCGGTAGGACCGATATGGTTAGGGTTAGGGCATAACGTAATCTCGGTAAGACCGATTACACAAACACAGTAGGACCGATTTTGGTAATTAGCTAACCAGAGAGTTGGTCAGGCAAACTCGGTTTGACCAATTATCAAACTCGATGGAGTGATTTTGATAATAAGTTAACCAGAGAGTTTGCATTGTAATCTCGGTAGTACCGATTGCTCAAACCCGGTGAGACCGATTTTGATAATGGACATACACAGAGAGGTTACAATCCCATCTCGGTGAGACCGAGATCCCTATTGGTGAGACCGATTTGCCTAGGTTTTGTGGCAGTGGCTAAGACATCCAAACTCGGTGGCGCCGGATAGAAAGAATCAGTGGGGCCGAGTTTGACTTTAAGTTTAGGACATATGTGTGGAAGTGGGAAAGCAGTTGAGGGTATTTGGAGCATATCACTAAGCACTTGAAGCAAGAGGCTCATTAAGTAACACCTCATCCCTCCTTGATAGTATTGGCTTTTCCTATAGACTCTATGTGATCTTGGATCACTAAAATGTAAAATGAAGTGTCTTGAGCTTGAAGCTTGAGCCAATCCTTTGTCTTTAGCATCTTGAAAGAGTTCCCACAACCTTTAGTCCATGCCACTCCATTGTCGAACTTGTCTGAAATATACTAGATAAAAGTGTTAGTCCAACAAGAGCTATGTTGTCATTAATTACCAAAACCACCTAGGGAGCACTTGTGCTTTCAATCGTCCATATATTGACTAAAGTTGACAAAGGCCTCTGTCCCAGTCAACTTAGTAGGCCCACAAGTCAGCCTCCCACCAAGGTTGGTCCCAGCTAGCAGGGGGTATTCATGTTTTTGTGCGTAATAAGGAGGCACTTCCGGTGGGTCTGAGCTGACCGCGGGGGGAATGTTTTTTTCGCGAAATACGGTGGCTCGTCCTGTAGGTCCCAGCAGTCAGGGGGAAATGTTTTTTTCGCAAAATACTGCTGGCCCGTCTGGTGGGTCCCTGCTGTCAGGTGGAGGAATAATTATTTTCCGCGTAATAAGGAGGCACTTCCTTGCGGCTGCCGTGGACCCAGTTGTCAGCCTCTCCATGTACAGTACTCTTCCGATGGAAGTCGGCCGTTGACCACGTTGACCACGCCGCGCCGAGAGCACCATGGCGGTGGACGACGGCGAGGCCTAGGAAGGGGACGACGCGGAGCCGGGGAAGACGCGGCAGTGGAAGCCCGCGCGAAGAGGAGTACGAGGGTTCACCGATTCGGTTGCGGTGTGAGGCTTCCGTCGCCGCAGAATAATAGGGGGTGTGGGTGAGTAGAGGGATGCCCTGGCCAGCGGTGGGAGTAGTAGGGGGCGCTTAGGCCTGCGCGGCAGCACAGCCGGCCACGGGAGGCGGGAGGCGGTCCCGCCGGCGCTGCTTTGGCGGCTGGAGCAAGAAGATCAGAGATTGAAGAAACACGACGGCCGTTGGATCGACATCCAACGGTTACGTCTGCTAGAATCGTTTGTTGACGTAGTATATAATAATAAAAAAATCTTGCATATGCGTCAACTAAACAGGCCCACAAGTCAGACCACTCCCTCTTTTTTTTAATAATTTATATATAGCTCATGGCAACTTCTTATGCAATTTATTGAAGTCGTTTTTTTTGGTTGGCCAGGGCCAATTTCGCATATTTCTGTGGGTTCCAAACTATTTTTAATACCGAAATGTCGAGCCATATTTAAAGTACTTTGAAGATATATTTAAATTAGGTTAATGCCCAGTGAAATAGGAATCTGAAAATGTGAAAAAAAATCAGAAATTATAAAGTAATTGCCAATTTGTCATCTGTTTTTATATTTACAACCCATTTCATATTACTTTCAAGATTTGCAGGCGTCTTGAAAGTGTTGCAGCCCATCAGGGCATAGAAAAATAAGTAGGCATGGATTGGGTATTCTTCAAAAAAATTAAACTGGGCTCATTTTCACAAAGAAAAAATAGCTAGGCTGGTCACATGGTGAACATAAAATATAGGCCTAGGCTAGATGGGCCACAGCCCAGTTCAAACCCTGCTCCGTCTTAACAATACCAAACAAAAAAATACTGCTCGAGTAGCTACATCCTAGGTTTCAGCCGATCTTGTGTTGTTCTCTTGTCTATTGACTTTATACGCTCACAATGTCGTGGGTCACAGATGTCAGAAAAACACTAGGAGGAAGCATTTTATTTTTCCAAACGCTGACGTGGTGGGCCCCTACTGTCATCCTCTCCACGTACTTCTGACGATTCCTGTTGTTTGTTGACCATGTTGACAACGCGAGAGGGCGGCCCCACGGCGAGCGCACCGAAGCGCGCGGAGGATGTCAGTGTTAACGATTTAGGAGATGGTGGGGCGGCGATGCGTGCGCTGAGGCACAGCCAGCCGTGGGAGGCGGAAGCAGGCGGCCCCGCCGGTGCTGGTTTGGTTTTGGCGGCTGGAGGAAGACAGGACTGAAGAAACACGACAGACTATAAAAGCAGCAGGAGTACTTAACAACCTTAACTGAAACCAGCAGGGGCACTTAACAACCAAAGCTGAAAGCAGTATGAGTACTTATACAGGTTCAACCGTACAAAGCACGCCTCGAACAGTGCTACTTTGCCTACAGTTAACCAAGGGTGAGGCCGCCAAGCCCCAGGACAAGGCCCAGGCGCTACCCCGCGCATCCACAACCTTCTGAAAGCGGCTTCATCTCACAACATGGTCAATAAACAGGATATTCGCTTTAGAGCCATGGAAAAGCATGAACATAATCTTCTATCCTATTCTCCAAGATGGACGGCCCTTAATTAATTTAGACCACCCACGAATAAGTAACTTTTCACCTCCAAGGGGAATTGAGTAGGTCGACATAAACATCATGTTGTGACCAAGCGCAAGTCTGACCCGACCATGGTCAGGCATCTATATAGGAACAATAGAACTCGGCAGTTCCTGTTTCAAGAAGATCACAGCTGTAAAATTGTGTATAAGCAATAGTTTATGAACAACATATATAACAGAAAACAACTCGTACCATAAGTTTCTCGACACAGTTGGACCTGTTCAACGAGTGCAGCAGTGGCACACATATCCCACGTGGCCTTCCACCATTGAAACACGCCACAAGGACCTCAAGACGATCAATAAAGTGTAGGAACTTGTGGATGTCGATCCAGTCAACTTCAGTGCCATTAGTAACAGCTGAGTTATTACAGGGTAACAAACGAGCAGACTGCTTAACTCTGAAAAAACCTACACGTGCCACCAATTATAAGAAAATATTAGTTAGAAGTAGCATCTTCGTGAGAGATTCGTTGCTACTTCTAAAGTTAAATTGTGATTAGTTAGACAGAATGGGTGGATTAAGAAGTAACTGAGGCAACAAGCAAGAACCAGATACAAACCTAACATGGATGAACAATTGGAACAACGTCGGGGTGGAAGATCGCAGTGAAGATGAGACCAGGTTCTGTTATTTCCATCAACATTCGTGCGCCAACTTTCTGTCCGTAACACTTGAGAAAGTTTATCCAAGTTCGGCCATAAAAAAAGCAGCGATCTTCTTGGTTCATGAACCCAACTCGGAAGTAATATCCATGGCTTGTCTTCACTATGACCATTAAACTAGTGTATTCAGTTATGGAAAGGCCGAGCATCTTGAGTACATGTGTTCTGGCAGAGCAAATAATACACTGCAGGAAAAATAATATGAGAACACAACATGTTCAAAAAAAACCACCCTCCCGGATAGAGAAGAGGATTCTAGGAACATAGTGTGCGCGTTTCAAAATGCTGGGGTAGGATAAGAATGAACAAGTGTGGTGTCTCGCCGAAGGTGCAGAAATCTTTAGGGTACTCGCACTTTGGGCACTGCAACTGAAACACACTAGATTCAGTACAAAGAAAAATGCATCAACAGCGGCGGCGACCATCCTAGGATTACCTGCGACCAAGGGACTTGGATTTATCAGGGATGGATGAAGAATTCGTACCTGGTTCTCCATGAGAAAACCCTATGCAATCACCGAGCGGGGGTTTTCTTTGAACAACCAGACGAGGGAGAAGGGGATTCAGGCCCAGCGAAATATTGCCGCTTTGTCCGTCCAGCTTACTGCTAAAGCTGGAAAGGGGGGTTGTGATTTGACGGCTCATTGGGCATTACTGCGGCGCTACGACCGGGGTGTGTCTACCGTGAAGTTGTGCTCTCTAATTTGTGCATATGGCACGTGGACCCCGGTGCCGGTTGCCCCACATATCAGCGAAAGGAAGTAGAAAGACAGGAGTAACTAGTTACACATAAATATATATTTTGACAGAGAGATACTCCCTCTGTAAAGAAATATACAAATCTTTTATATCACAGGCTCACCTTGCCGAGAAATATACTCCCTCTGCAACGCACGGGCATTATGGGGGTTCAGCTTTTTTTATGGGGGTTCAGCTGAGAATATAATACTCAGATAGGCTCACGGTTCTAGACTTTGGGCCGCAGGTCGACCCTGCATGTTTGGGGGCCCATGTGTTCTACCTCAGCGCTTTTCATATTGCAAGCGATCGGTACTGCATTGGTTTTAGATGCTGTCACAAGGCGAATACACAAAATTGAATAAAGCACGGCAGCTGTTGGAATGAAATCGAATGACAGTTCCTAACCAGCAATCAAAGTTGCAATTCTATCAATGATATACCATGTGATAAATAATACTGTCGTACTACTTATACACACAGGACACTTGTTTCACCATGCCAGATTATTACATCGAAATCTCTCGGAGGATAGATCAGTTCAGCAGTTGCATGCTACTACTGAAGAATTTCAAAGTTGATTTGGACCAGCTCTCCTTGCCGAGAAAGTTTGATTTTGACATCATCCCCTACCGCAAGATATGATTTAGATTTGAACCTTGACCATCCTTTATCATCAATCATCATGCGACCATACTTTATACTTACAGTATATTGAGCAGGTTCATTCACACCAAGGCTGCGCATGGTAAGAGAAACTTGGCCGCGGTTGCCCGGATTGTTGAACGACTACCTCATTGCTCTAGGAATTCTCTGTTTGCAAACAAGAAGACATACCCAAACAGTTAGATCAACACAGTGAGTCATGTGAAACAACATGGAAAGAAAAAAGAACGAAGCACTTGGGCGGCCAATGCTTACCAAGAAGGTGGACATGACGGTTTTTGTAAGGATTTTGGTATATGAAGTGCAAACTGCAGCCCAGTTTGTTGTCGGTGCAACTGCATGGGCCGGACCAAATGCAAGTGCAAGTGTTGGTGCAGGTGCCGAAGCCCCTGTTGCTGTCGGAGATGGTGCTCCTTGTAGAGCTGGTGCCGGTGTCGATGCCCGATCCTCTGGTAGATCAGACTGATCCGCTGACGCGGTCGGCGCCCAATCCTTAGCTGGATCAGACTGAGCTGCTGCCGCTGTCAGTGCTAGAGCAACTGCCGGTGCTTGATCTGTGCGAGACAGCGGCGATCGTGTCTGGTCTGCTATGATCAGCTTTCTAACTTGACTAGGATTCGTGACCGTGATCCAGTTTTTTTCTTCATTTCTTTTAAACACGAGAAGGACTAATTGTGGCGTTTTTGTTAAACCAAACTACAGTTCATCATAGGGATTCAGCTTGTACTCAGACAACAGACTGATCCAATTTTTTCAAGTAATATAAGTGATGTACAGTGCCTTCATTACTGACATGACATAAGAAGTGAAACCTACAAAAATAGCCATCGTAGAGCAAACCAAATAGTTTATTCTGTGATGAATGTCACATGGCAAAACTTGCATCGTAAAATTGCAGGAAAAGAAAGAAAACATGACATTAAATCAATAAGATTTAGACAGTAAATCAATAATATTTACTTGATGTGACACGAGTGAATCCTTACCAGGAAATCACTATGTTGAAGTACTAAACATAAGATTGATCGCCCAACTACGCGTGGCATGCAGGGGCCCTGCGTACTCCCACAAGCAGGACAGTCCAAAGGTCGTGACAAATCGTATGGACCAAACATCCATGGGACTGGAAATCCTTGTGGGTGCGATAAACCTTGCAATGTATATAGATATTGGAGTGTTACCATAATTGATAAACCGTCCTCACAAAAAATATGATCTGGATACTTCAAAATGTACAGACTGAATTGAGTGGACAGACATTAACATAGACCGTTCTCAGGACTGACCACACACCAAAAGCGGCAGTACCAATAAACAATACAGGGTTCACAAACACAAATCAAGTACTGAACAATAGTACTTACTACAGACAAGCAAAGTTGCACTAACTAAACTCTGCAGACTATTTCTTGCCACCGACCTATGGAATGAACCCCGCATAACTGACTAGGCCATGGACTTCGTGTGAGATGTCTACATGCACCATCACCATCTTATCAACCTTTGGAGAACCTAACAGAGTGGTCTTTCCACTCATAAACATGATGATGACGACAGGCCACATCAGATTTGTTGGGAAGCTTTACAAGAACCACACCCTTCGTAATCGAAGGCACAACCAGGAAATTGTTGTGGTCAAGTACAGCCTCGAGAACACGCCTGACAACAATGCTACAGGAAAACACTAGTTTAGGACACGTGGCGACAAGGACAAAGCAGCTGGATAGTTCAGAAGTAGAACTCATCATCAGGTCTTCCAGTTCACACGACATGACTTTGAGAACTTCATCTCCACCGCGGACCTAGTTCTAATTCAAACAGAAACCATATTTTATTACTACCTCTGTTCAGAAATATAAAATGATTTTCGATATTATACTCCATATATGACTACATATACGCACAGAAATGAGTGAACAAAGACACTAGAACATGTCTTCAAAGGCATGAGAGCAGAGGGATTACATGCAATATCCATAACACAAGTTACTGAGGCAAATATACCCTCTTAAAAGGTAGCATTGATGTTCATAAAGTACTCCCTCCGTCCCAAAATTCTTGTCTTAGATTTTTCTAGATACGGATGTATCAAGTCACATTTTAGTATTAGATACATCCGTATCTAGACAAATATAAGACAAGAAATTTGGGACAGAGGGAGTAGTTGAAAGTAATCTATAAGAAATCAGTGTCAACCTCTCGCATGTTTTGGTCAAAAGAGGAATTTAGAACCGTCATTTGGCACACTAAAATCACATGCAAGATCACCCAGAAAGTTGTACTACCAGTACTGGTACTGCGTGTTAGATGAAAAAACACGATCAAGATCGAGAAAAGGATCATCAACAAGAGACATTACCTGGACTTGCTTAATGAGGGATCCCGGAGAGCGGGGCTTGAACAGGGCGATGGCTTTGAGCTTGTGTGCAGTAGTCTCGGTGGGGTGCTTGCACTTCTTCGTACCATGAGCCTCGACAGTTTTGGCCAGAGCCATAGACATCACATCGGCCAGTGCTCCAGCGTCCATCCAAGAGAGGAAGTTGAGAGAGAAGAGTGAAAGGAGGAACGAGATGAGGGAGAAGCGAAGCGAGTGGGGGTTTTCTTCAAGAGAGGAAGCTGAGAGAGAAGAGTGAAATGATGGTTGCTTCGTCCGTCCAACTTACTGCTGGAAAGGAGGGGGTTTTGTGATTTGACGGCTCATTGGGCATTACTGCGGCTGTTCGATCGGGGTAGTCTATCGTCACTCTACTACGGAGTAATTTAGTGCATGGCTAGTGGACCCAGGTGCTGGTTGTCGCACACGTCGGCGAAAGTGAGTAATTTAGTGCATGGCTGGAGGAGGATCCGCATGGTAGAGCGTGTCCACTATTTTTCATTCTGAAGAAAAAAATGATTACAGCAAGCGTTTCCACTCTTACGATGGAGGAGTGCGAAACACGGCAGCCACATGAACATACACAGTGCTCCTACTATTAGGCATGTGCAGTGGTTCATACGTCAGTACTACACAATCTTGTTGCTAGTGTAGTAAGATAAGACGATAACAAATGATGTTGTGCGCATGTCAACTACTCCTATATGTAACATAGTACTGCTTTTTCGATTGTCCGGTCAAGAATGAACGGTGAGATCAATGTTAACATAACTAGGTCCACAACGCACGGAGAGTACGGTGCTACAGTACTCCATGAAACATGAACCATATGAAGCACATCCTATAGTGTTAGACAGGGTGTATGAAGGGTGCACGGGATGGGAGCAAAAGTTCCCTTCTCGACCCACTTTTGGGTGTTTGGCAGAGTGCATGAACCATGAAGGGTGCATGAGTCCACACTAGTAGGTATACCAAAATACACGAAGAGGAAACAACTATATTGAGATGAGAATGCAACGAAACACACCCACACGCTTTGTGGTACAGTGACTGATTTGCACCGTCTGAGTTTGATCCAACGGTCATGTTACGCCGAGACATGGACATGCCCATGCAGAGGGCGCCCAAACACCACCGAAGTCCCTCTGCTTCTCGAGGCGCACGATGTTGGTGATGCAGGGTGCAACCACCCGCAGAGCCCGCTCCCGGTCGACGGTAGCCAGCTCGTCAAAGACGGCGTCCAATGGCACGAATGGATTCCGGTGACGGAGCCCTAAAAGGATTCGCCCGGCAACGGCGACAGCAGCCCGCAACCCCTCCTTGTCTAGCTCAGCCCCCACCATCATGCGGAGACGGCTCAGCTCCTCGGAGATATAGGTGAAGAAGGAGACCAGGTCAGGAAGTCGTAGCTCGTTGAAGTCGACCGGGTGGTCGAACGGGTTTAGCCCGACGGCCGGCATCGTCGCGCTGGCACGACGGTAGGCATCACGCAGCCACAACACGTGCGTGGCAACTTGGTTCACCAAGTGGCTGAGGCGATCCTGGACCTCGTCATGATCGGCCCGCTCGCGCTCGATCCGGCTCCCCTAACGGCCTATCGTATCTCCCGCTTTTTGCAGCAACACCGCCGACGCCTCGAGCATCTTTGTGGTGGACGCCTGCCACTTTTGAAGCTCCATGAACTCCCGCACATAACGGAGGAGCATGGCACTCCTCTCGTCCTTGAGCTCACGGAGCTCCACGTCCTTGGCCCTGAGCTCCACATCCTTGGCATGGAGCTCCTGTGTCAGGCGCCTCACTTCGGACTCTGTGACCTGCTGCGCCGCCATGGCACCAGGTAGAAGCAATGGGGAGAGGAAGCAAAGGGGGCGAAACGGCTGAAAGGCAATGCAATCTACAGGAAGGTGGAGAGAGCCAGCCGAGGAGCGGGGAATCTTTTGGTTTTCAGCACGGTAAAACACCAGCCGACGACTTCTCACATCAGGGAGTAGTGGGTTTTTACAAGCGGAGTCATCGTGACTAATTGCTGCCGCGCCTGCTCCCGTCAATCAAAAAATTAAAAACCCTACCGCGCCTGCTCCCGTCAATCAAAAAATTAAAAATGCTGCCGCACCCAAACACCAGAGCAACAGCGCGGTGGACATTTAAATTTACCTGCCGGCAAGTAGATAAAAAAAGGGGTGAAAAAACAAATGTGGTGGCGGCCTAGCTAATAGGTCGAACTAGCCCAACTAGCTAGCCACCGTGCTTCACTGATGTACTCGGCGGGAAAGGTGGTCTTTCGTGATTTAACGACTCATTTACTTGCTTCGGCGCTACGACCAAGGAGGACCCAGAAAACGCGCGGTAGGGCGTCCCACGTCAGGAAGAATATATGCGTGCACCACCCGGGAGGACCCCGAAACCTCGCGGTAGGGTGTGCCACGTCTTAGCACGGAGGAAAAATGTGCATGTAAAAATGTATTGTATCAGACATAGTACCTATGGTTCGACCTCGGGACCCAGCCAGTCGGTCGAAAATACCCCAATAGCCACACAGCTTCATCATGCAAACATGGCACGGTTAGCTCCGTCTTGACCAGCCACAACGTATCTTGTTCTAGGCGATTCTTCTATTTTCCAAGATTTTTTTTAGTTGTAATAACACCACGGCAAGCTAGCTCCACTCTTCATGTGTGCCCGTGCAAAGGTTAGACGATGGAGAGAAGAGAGATTGAGATCGCAGACGTGGGACCCACCAATAAGTGAGACAACGGTCATGCACGTGTTGACGAGGCACTCCCTCTACTCTAATCAATGCAAGTACTGTATAAAATCAAGTTATGGGACAAAGCCAACAATGGTTCGTTTTTTCAGGCTATCGACTTACGCTTTGTAGTCCAGGTTGCCAGTTCGAATCTCGTCTTTCAGATTTGTTAGTTTTAGGTCCAAATTTGATTAATGACAAGTGGGACCCCCGTGTGTTGTTCCGATATTTCAGTGTATGATGGTTTTTTTGAACAAACACTTTGCGCGGTTAGACAAGTAACGACACGAGTTACACGTATTTTGCAAGTTTACAAACAAGAATGATAGCGGCATAGAATATCACATCCACCCCGCAGCTTAGACACTATGGTGATACGAGTTTTTACACCGTTGGAAGTGAGATCCAATGGCTTGGGAGTAGTCTTTGTGATTATGCGCAATCTCCAAACTCTCCAAAGGTTTTTTTTTGCAAATAAAACATTCAGGCCTCATGTGTGCCGCTGCATCTTCAATCCAACGGCTCCCCGGTGCTCATATTAGGTGCTCCCTGTAGCTTAATTACCCGCTACGGTGATATGAGCATCTAGGTCGTATGATCAGTGATCAGATGGCACATGCATAGTACTTGTACTTTTTGCGCATTTCCCAAACTCTATCAGCCGTATATTGCAAAAACATTCAAACCTCCTACTGTGGGCCATTAGATCTCAGTGAACTCGTATCACCATAGAATCTACGATGTGGTAGCACCTCATACTCTCCCGTGCAAGAAAACATAAGGTGTTATCGCGGCTTGGATGCTACGGTGATACGAGCTTGGAGGTCGTTCGATCTGATATCCAATGGCATATGAGCAGTCTTTGTGCTTGTAAGCAGTGGCCGAACTCTTTTGGGGCTTTTCTACAAAAAACCATTCGAACCACCGAGGAGGTGTTGGGTCATAAATCCAACGCCTCCAAAGAGCTTGTATCACCAAAGCATCTAAGGTGTGGTAGCACATGATATTCTTACATACAAGAGAATATGATGTCCTCCTTCATCTTAGATGCTACGGTGATACGAGCTTCGAGGTCGTTGGATATGGGATCAAAGGGCATCTAAGTAGTTTTTGTACAAATTGTGTGCAATTCTCAAACTCATCAAGGTTTCCTGCAAAAAATTTAAGACACATCATGTGAGCTGCTATATCTCATATCTACAAGCTCCAAGCAACTCGTATCGGCAATAGCATCTAAGGTATGGGGGAACATGATATTCTCCCGGGGAGGAGGGGTGGGGCGTGCACAACCAATCGGTGGTTGGGAGGGTGGGGACAAATATAATCTAAACAACCCTAAACAGAGCTCCACAATTTTATCTAAGGTCGAGGGGTTGACCCCTGACAATCATAGCTCCGCCTAAACACAACATTTGCATGTACTGTAGTACTAGACTTAATATTCATGTTTCAGTTTCATGTTCATTTTAAATGTTGAACTGAGGACCATGGATGTCTTACATTTTACTCCCTTCGTTCCTAAATATTAGTCTTTTTAGAGGCTTCAAATGGACTGGCACATACGGATGTATATAGACATATTTTAGAGTCTAGATTCACTCATTTTGCTCCATATGTAGTCCCTTGTTGAACTCTCTAAAAGACTAATATTTAGGAATAGAAGGAGTATTTTTGAATTCATGTCATACATGCATGGGTTGGAAAAATAGGTGCACTATACTTATTGGAATGTTGTTGTGTTCATGCGTGTGTGTCTGTGTGTGTGTGTGTGTGTGTGTGGTCATATGCTTGATACATACAAAGTTTTCTCACCTCCATATTGTTCATCTTTTAAATTTGAATTTGCATTGGAAAACTTACTAGGGATACCATGAAATGTGAAATCCACGTTGAGATCACTATATCACAAACTCACTCTAATTCAACAACTCCTCACAAATCAATTACCACGTTGAGATTAGTATTTGCAAGGAAAATACGGGTATTGTAATACACATAGATTCGTTCGGCAATTTAAAAGGTTCCTTTCATATTCTCGAATGGTAGGACCCAACGGCGTACTAGCCAGACCTTGGCTCGTGTTGATCCTAAATAAACGGGCTCGTGTCCTTCGGTGGCGTGCGTGGTATGCACATTAGGCAACCCCAACCAGTCGAGCCTCAGTGTTTCAAGTCGAAATATCTGGCGGCCAGAATTCCAGCCCTAGGAAATTCCCCTCATATCCCCGGTCCATAATGACTACCGATGAACAACGGAGGGATGCTTTAGTAACTAGACAACGTTACCTACTGTGCCGAGCACGGTTCAATTCCCTCGGTCGCCACTCGTCAAGGTCACCCGTCAACTGCATTGCCTAGTACTACTACTACTACACCAGGATGAGCACATAATTGAGCCTGTTTGTTCGTGCCTAGTACTTGAGTTAATGCAGGGATTATCCTTTTACTCCCTCCTTTCCGGTTTATAGGGCTTATCTCAAAATTTTAGTTTTCCCATTTTATAAGTCTCAATTTGGTTGTTCCCCATCACATGTTCAGATTTCAAGGTGCAATAAATCATTACATGCAAGAATTAAGAGAAATTGACCAATGCATGTACTTTATGCATGCATGCATTGCAATTAATTCATTCGTAAACACAATTTTTGAGGAAAACAAGCGCATTAATTGAGTGGTTTTGCAAACTACAACAATTGTTCCACCACTCACCATCTACCTTGGTTGGTGAGATTTTTGAATTGAGCCCTATAAACCGGAAAGGAGGTTTAACTAAGCAAAATGTTTGACCAAATCCATTCTTAAGAAATACAACAAGACAGATGTACGGCTTGAAAATTTATTGCATGATGTAGGTTATGATATTGTTTCGAACCCTGGATCTTAAATTTCAGAAAATCCAAAAGTGAGCATAAATTCTTGAAATTGAGCATGGTCTCGTGATATGGCACAAATATTACTTCGTAAGTTTTTTCTTCAATTCGAGACAAGCTGCTTATGATAAGTTGCACAAATGAAGAGCCAAGGTATGTTGGAACAAAGACCTGTCACGTTAAGGCGAACGCTTTCACTATTGAAACCGTGGGCGTTTACGTGCCGCCATGAGTCCCCGCTTCTCATCGGCAGGTGTCGTCCCAGCAAGCGTGTGAGTTGACGGGAGGCGTGCGAGCAGACCGCTGCGCCGGCTGTCAGCGAGGCGTGCGAGAAGATCGCTGTGTAGACTCACCGGGAGGCAAGCCCTTTGACCAGGCTCCGCCGCCCACCGTCATCCCAACTGCTCCCACTTTTAATGTCGTCGGCGCCGCAATTTAAAATCAACCCCGTACTATCTGGTATCGCTACAATCCTCTCTCTTCCTCTCCGATTCTCCTATCGTATACCTCCAACTAGCCTGACCTAAATGTACGCCATGCCGCATCATGATGTTCTGCCCTTAGTGTTCCAGTTTCATGAGGAAGACACCCAGCCGGAGTCTCAAGAACATAAGGCGTTTTGGGACGAGCTTGAACTGGCCTTGCGAGAAGACGCCGCGCCTGTCCCCGCTCCCGTTCCGGCTCTCGTCGCCCCGACTGCGCCAGCGCCCATCTCCGTGGCATTGATGGGCTGGGAGACGCACATTGGCGCCGAGCTTGATGTCACGGGGTTCCACGAGGTCCCCGCTGACTTTCACGTGCCCGTGCACCTGCCAGCGCATGCGCTTGCGCGTGCACTGATGCGCACGCCCGTGCCGATGCCCGTGCACCTGCCAGCGCATGCGCCTGTGCATGCACTGACGTGCGCGCCCGTACCGGTGCCCATGCACACGAATGTCTCCGTCGCGCCGTTGACAGTGCATGTCACCGCGCCGGTGCCAGTGCCCCCCTCAGCAGCATGGATGGCCGTTGTCGACCGCTTCCTTGCACCAACGCCAGCCGCCTCCTCCCAGCAGTTGACTCGCTCCGAAGTCCAGAACATTTTGGCCTTCCTTGAAGTTAGGCCAACGTCCAGGAGTACGCCAACAATCGCGCAAGACGTCGCCGTCGTCGTCGGTCAGTGTCCCGATGACACACAGAGCACGGCAGAGGAGCCGCTTCCCACCGCGAGACGCCCCTGCCGCCGCCACGTAATCTAAATTTTCCATGAAAACATTCGGATTGCCATGCTTAAAATCCGAACGTTTATCATTTCCATTTATTTTATATCGATCATCATGTAATTTAAAGTCAGAGTCAGACTGAACGAAATGTATGGTTTGATCGATTGAATGTTCTGCTAGAGCCGTATCAAATTAAATATAAATAGTCATCAAGCCACATGTATTCCTCGTCATCCAACAACCTAGACTGCTTCAATGTCGAGCGCTCAACACGTTTAGCGTGCAGTTAATTTCATGCCAAAAATAGTGTTAATCACATGACAACACGCAAATAATATCCTAGTAGTTAATATCCGCATGCACTTAATATACTTCCAAATTAACGTGCATTGCATGTACACACTGACTAGTGCTGCTAGTACGTGAAACTGGTGCCATGACTTGTGAACGCATCCAGATATGGTCAACGGCAACATCGCCCGTGAGTTCTTCATGTTTGCCCATGCGTCTAAACGGAGAAGGGGACGAGAGAGAGAGAGCACACATGGACCCACCAGTAAGTGAAGGCGAATAGTACTAAAAATAATATTACATGTTATCCATTAATTAGGCTGTGGTAATATAAAAACATTACGTGAACAAAGGGGGTACAACAAACATTGCTATTATACGTATGTTGCCTATTGACGTGCGGCTCGAAGGCCCGGTCGCATGTTTGATCCTCGTCCTTTATTTTTTTAATTTGTATATGGGTCCAAATTTGTTTCATGACATGTGGGCCCCTCGGTGTGTAATCTGTAGCACTTTAATTTGTGGGTCAAAATTTGTTCCATTCCAAGTGGACTATCGGTGTGTAGTTTTGTAGCTTATTTATAATAATTAAAGAGAACAACATAGTTTTTTCAATAATACCATGGTGCGACGTTGAAGGCGAGAAAGAACGTGTGAGAGAGCGATGACTGAGCCAGAGGGAAATCAACTAGGGGAGTTGCGTGGTTTGCAACGGTGTTTGGAGTAGTTGTGGGCCGAATGCTACGAAAATATAATCTAAACCGACCGGAATAAATGCCTACACGAATTAATACAAGGTTGGAGTGCCCCTCGCAATGTAAGTAGCTCCGGCTTTGCGAGGGATGGAGAGGTAGTAGCTTCAACGCGTGGAAGATACGGTGTGAGAAAGGGAGGTCAATTGAGAGACATATAGATAGAGAGACAAAGTGAGTGTGGTCCGACATTCATTGAACATATATATATGCTCCAGAGAGATACTGTCCGATTGAGCTTTTGGTAAGGGTGAGGGATGTAAGATAGAGCTTGAGAGATGATCCAGTCACAGACGTGTAGATATATTTTGTGTGTGGGAGAAGGCAAGGTCAACCGATCACATAGGGGCCATGCGATCGAAAGAGTGAAACGGGTTGGAGAGAGTGACCTAGATAGACGATGTGCGTGAGAGAGTATACAATGTGAATAGGTCAAATTGGGCTCAAACATGGTGATATATCGTTTTTTGTCCGAGAAAGAGCGAGGTCAATCGAGACATACAGATATATATATATATATAGGGTATATATATATATAGAGAGAGAGAGACTGAGTGAGCCTGGCCCACCATGAGGTCGAAAGAGTGGCGGCGGCTTGGATGGACTGACCTAGATATATAATCTGCGTGAGAGAGTATAGAGTGTGTCGATCGAGGCCCGAACAGGGAGATATATCATTTATGTGTGAAAGAAAACGAGGTTAAACGAGACTCAGATAAAGAGAGCAAGATTGAGCGAGTGTGGCCCGCCGTGCGGAAGGAAGAGTGAGACAGTCTCGAGGGAGTGACCTAGATATACAACGTGCGTGCGTGCGCACGAGAGGTTGGGGGGCTAGATAGGCAATGCATGTATTTAGCGCGAGAGGGTGAGAGGGAGAGGGGGGGAGAGAGAGCTCGGCATGGGGTGCAATAGCGGGTGTGTGAGGTAAATACATTTGGTAACAGGAGTGGAAAAAGGGGTTGTGTAGTTGAGAGACTTAGAGATCGAACATGGAGAGAAAGAAACCGATAGCTTGCTAAGGTGGTTAGGAGAGGAAGATTGACCGATACAGGAAGTATGTAGCGTTTGTGCACGGGGGGGCAGGGGGGCTAAAAACAACATTTGAATGTACATAGTACGAGACTTAATATCAATGTTTCAATTCGGTGTACATTGTAAGATTTGAACAGAGGACCAGGCATACGGGTAATTATTTCGAATTCGTGCCATACTAAGTTTCGAAAAGTTGACATTGACTCAATTTGTTGTGCTATTTTGTAGGTCATATGTTTGAATCCATCCAAAAGTTTTCTCACTACCATGGTGTTCATCATATACATATGAATTTGTATTAAAAAAGTAGCGTGGATACAGTGAAATGCGAAATCCAAGTTAGAATTGGAGATCGCTATGTGACACACACTCTAATTCAAATAACTAACTACGTGACACACACTCTAATTCAAATAACTAATTATGTGACACACTCTAATCCACGTTAGCGTGGGTACCGTTTCGATTTTTTTCAAATAACTCCTCATTAATTAATTTATAGTACTTCCTCTGTTCACTTTTATAAGACCTCGAAGACATTTCACACAATGTGCAAAATAGTTCATTTTAAGTTGTCTGAAACGACTTACAAAAGTGAACGGATGGAGTATCTCGTTTCGAATGACTAATTATTGCAAGGAAAACACGGGCATGGTAATACATACAGATTCGTTTGCAAATGAAAGAAGATTCGTTTTGTTTGCATTCTCAAATGTAGGCGCACCAGGCAGACCAGGGTCATGTCAGGGTGGACGCTGCTTCGGTGCCTTAAAGGCAACTGCTCTTGGGTGACTGACATGTGGGCCAGCCACCTGTTGGGCCCACATGTCATGGACACAAAGGCAGGTGCCTTAAGGCACCAAAGCATAGTCCTGTCGGGGTGGTCGCGTGTGTCGGACGGACGCGTAGCACCCAGCCACCCCCCTCCCACCAAAAAAAGGACGACGACAATATAAGTTCGCGCTTCCACGTTTCGGATTGAAATATCTGGCGGCCCCAATTCCAGCCCTGCAAAATCTCTCTTCTCCACCGTCCCCTTCCGCGCCCAGATTGCTCAAATCTCTAATTCGCCGCCATCCCTCGAATCTCCCCTCGTCTCATCTCTTTCCCCACCGTTCCCCACCTCTGTGCCGGACGACGACGACGAAGACGACGGTCGCGCTTCACCACCGCACCGGAGCTACCTCATCTACGCCCTCGTCCACCGCACCGGGTGATCCACCGACAACGTCGGCCACCGCAACCGACGTGCCTCATAGACACCGAGTTCCACCGCATCAGGTGCGCTTCACCGACGCCGTCTCCCAGCTCACTGGGGCTACTTCACCGAGCACATCGTCGCACCTCCGCCCCCCGAGGCCGTTGGGGCTTCACCAACGGTGTCGTCCACCGCATCATAGCGCTGCGCTGCCACTCAAGATCTGCATCCGTGCGCAGCCAGCCAACGCCAGCGCATCACCCTCAACGGCTCTGAAGTGACCCGCACTCTAGCTAGGCGAGCATGCCCAAACGCCGGCCCGAACTAGGTATCCACACATCACTCCCTTGTGCACTGTTCCAACGATGTTTGGATATCCTTTCACTGCTCTCTTAGCTTACACGCCTATGCAACTCTGACTTTAACTCTTATTTCTTCTGGAGATATCATCTTAAACAAGTAAATCCATTTTTTAGCGAAGCATGATGGCGCTACGGGATCTGGTACACATCCTGCACACCCGTATAACCTTGCAAGTATCTGTCCTCAGGTACAACATCAAGGTCGATTCCTCTTATTTAATCAACCATTCGTCGTGTCAAAAATGCAGAGGGGGATGCAAGGAGCACAAGGCCTCCACATCCAAGCAAGTGGTAACATGGACATGTACATGGAACATCCCAAGCGCAAGCAGAGCTGAAGTGAGCCTGTACAATGAGCTAGCGTAAGTCCCTGTATTTCATTTAATTCGTACTGGCATTCGTGTATGATTTGTGTGCAGTGGCTGATCCATGAATTCAAGTTACCAGGGGTGAACATTTAACTTAAAAAATACGAAGGCACTTGCACTCCAGAAATCAACATAACTTGAGAAATGTGAAGCTACATGCACTTTGAAAACCAGTTAATGATCCAAAGTAGTTCAGATTATAAACACTAAATGATGCAAGCACCAAAAAACACAAAATGCAACATGGTGTACAAGGACTACAAACATGGTATGTACCTGCTTGAATTATTCGTTCTCTGGCTGAAAATATCGAAGTGTAATTGCACGAATAACCAGTGTGCAAACTGCATATCAATATATCTATCCTGCACAAGTATGCCAATAGTTTCAAACAACAGATTAGAAAAGTATTTATGCTATGTTGTCATGATACGGGGACTTTCTGGTAGATGGCCTCGACGTTTCCTCAAGCTATGAAAATGCACTATAATTTGCTTGTCATCAATGCCTGCAAATCTCTGTCTCTCTCAACATAGTAGATCATCATTAGACACTAAATCCTTCAATGAGCTTGCAAAGTGCTTGCATTAGATCCCTCATTAGACACTATATGTTCATCACCAGGAGCATGTAAAATGTTTGCATCAAATCCTTCATTAGCAGTCTGTTCATTAGACACTTCAGGCTCAAGAACAACATGAGCTTGTATGTTTGCACCAGAAACTTGATTAGATACATCAGATTCAGTCAGTTCAGTATTGATTGGGGGAGTTATAAAATAAGTAGAAATTGGTTTCATTTTCTCATAGATTCCGTACATACAAGCAGTTTTACAACACCGTCAAGTTTAACTATTGGCCAGAAATTGAAGAGTTGAATTAGATATAATCAGGGATGTGATGTACCTGCTCGTTGCGCATGCTACTCTTGCAAGCTGCGACTGTCCGTTTGCGCAAGCTCGATGCCATGCCCGTGCTGCCGCCGCTGCCTCCCACGCAGGCTACACCTAGGGTTGGATCTTCATCTTCTTGTCCTTCCGTTCGCTTGAAGCCCGGCGACCGCCCTCCAACGAGGGCGCGAGGAAGTGCTGCATCGGTCTGTCCAGCAGCGGCTAGGTTAGGAGTGAACCAGACTGGAGGCTAGAGCAAATGAATTGGGATTTTTCCTGCTGTCGATCAATATGGGAGGCGCTCGTATGGGCCGCAAGCCTGCTATAGGGCCTGCCTTGCACTTATGTTATTGGCCCATCCAAATTGAAACATTTTTCTTCATTTTTTACATTGCCTGCTCATGCGTTGGGACGAACAAAACTAGCGTGGTCCAACCTGGACGACTCAAACTAGGTGCACACTTTCCAGCCACCTGAGGCGGCCTGTAACGCCCTCGATGCGGCTATAGCTCCCACGTGTCGAGGCACGACTTAGAGGCATAACCGCATTAAAAGCAATGTCGCAAGTCAGGCAATCATTACAACATCCCATGTAATATATAATAAAAAGGGGGAGATAACATAGTTGGCTTACACTCGCCACGTCACATCAGAGTACATAAATAACATCCATCAAACAAACACTCATGGCCCGACTACGGCGCCAAAATAGAAAAGAGCCCAACATGCGACAAGGTCCTGAATCGATAACCCCAACTAGGCACCACTACTGATCATCCGGAAAAGACACATAGTATCGCTGAGAGTCCTCGTCGAACTCCCACTGGAGCTCGTAATCGTCAACTGGAGCAGAAACACCTGGACCTGCATCTGGAGTTGTAGTATCTGTGAGCCACAGGGACTCAGCAATCTCACACCCACGCGATCAAAACTATTTAAGCTCATAGGAATGGATAAGGCAAATATATGTGGAGCTGCAGCAAGCGACTAGCATATGTGGTGGCTAACTTATACGCAAAAGAGAGCGAGAAGAGAAGGCGAAGCACGAGCGAGAAGCTAAAGGAACATCCTGCGCAAGCATAACTCCAACACCGTGTCCACTTCCCGGACTCCGCCGAGAAGGGGCCATCACGGTAACACACACGGTTGATTCATTTTAATTAAGTTTAGTTCAAGTCATCTACAACCGGACATTAACAAATTCCCATCTGCCCATAACCGCGGGCACGGCTTTCGAAAGATCAATCCCTGCAGGGGAGTCCCAACTTAGCCCATGACAAGCTCTCACGGTCAACGAAGGAATAGACCTCCACCCGGGACACACCGATCAGACTCGGTAACCCGGTACAACAAGACATTTCGACAGGTTAAAACAAGTCCAGCAACACCGCCCGAATGTGCCGACAAATCCCGATAGGAGCTGCACATATCTCTTTCTCAGGGCACACTCAGATGAGACTAGCTACGAGTAAAACCAACCCTCAAGTTTCCCCGAGGTGGCCCCGCAGGCAGCTCAGTTCGGACCAACACTCAGAGGGAGCACTGGCCCAAGGGGGCTAAAATACGATGACCCTCGGGCTCCGGAAACCCAAGGGAAAAGAGGCTAGGTGGCAAATGGTAAAACCAATGTTGGGCATTGCTGGAAAAGCTTTAATCAAGGCGAACTATCAAGGGGTTCCCATTATAGCCCAACCGTGTAAGGGACGCAACAATCCGGGAACATAACACCGATATGACGGAAACTAGGGCGGCAAGAGTGGAACAAAACACTAGGCGAGAGGCCGAGCCTTCCACCCTTTACCAAGTATATAGGTGCATTAAGATAACATAGCAATATAATGATATCCCAACAAGTAAATAAATGTTCCAACAAGGAACGGCTCCAATCTTCACCTGCAACTAACAACGCTATAAGAAGGGTTGAGCAAGGCGGTAACATAGCCAATCAATGGTTTGCTAGGACAATGGTGGGTTAGAGGTTCAACATGGCAATTGGGAGGCTGACAAGCAAAAGGTAGGCATCGTAGCATTGGCAAAGCAAAAGAGCGAGCAAACTAGCATAGCAAAGATAGTAGTGATTTCGAGGGTATGATCATCTTGCCTGCACAGTTGTCAAAGTTGACTGGATCCTCACAAGCAAACTCAACGGTCTCCTCGGTAGCGAACTCGTCTCCCGGCTCTACCCAACAAGACAAACAAGCAACAAGGATACAATCAACCACGGGCAAGACCAAGCAATATGATGAAATGACGATATGCTATGCGGGATGCGATGCGGGATGCAAAATGCAAGATATGACAGGAAATGCATGAGCCTGGCATCAACTTGGAAAACCAAGTGTGCCACTGGATAGAGGGGATGAAATCGCTTGAAAACGATATAAAGCTCATTGGAATCGGAGCTACGGTTTAGAAATGGCAAGCGTTTTAAGATATGTCACCGGTCTGCGATTTACAGCAAGTAGGCATCTAAATGCAACGAAATGAACATGCTACAGCCACCAAACATGAAAACAAAATACATGGCAGTGATGTACACAAGATGGTTGACAAAACACTAGCACTGAGCCATAGGCAACTTCATCCATTAAGAGGTTCAAACAAGCACGGCTAAAATGCAAATGCAAAACAGATTTCAGACTTAGTGAAATTAACACTAGTCTGAAATTTCAGATCACGATGCTCTCTTCGGAGCAGCAAAACAACATGATAGAAAACCTGAACATGACAAGCAAGAACATGGCATGGAGATACTCAACAAGCTTAATAAAATACCCAAAGTGACCTGGGGCCAAAAGGGTTCACAAAATACTCTACCGAGCTCACGAACATCGCTCGAACACAATCAGTTTTCAGAATTAGTGAAAACTGAGACATGCTGAAATTTAACTCACGAAGGCATGTAAACGAGCTCGATGCACTCACTACGGTGCAAGTCATGGCAAGGAAAGCATATAACCAGCAAGAAGGCACAAAGTGCTAGCTACACATGGCGAGAACGAAGGCATAGCATGCATAGAACACTAACGGTAGCATCGGCGAAATCGAAAACAAGTTGACGATCTGCCCAGAATAACAACGAAGCAA
The DNA here is from genome assembly GCF_018294505.1 of Triticum aestivum. Lineage (NCBI taxonomy): Eukaryota > Viridiplantae > Streptophyta > Magnoliopsida > Poales > Poaceae > Triticum > Triticum aestivum. The sequence goes on along the minus strand of NC_057807.1, from coordinate 125,294,542 downwards.
AAGTTGAGCTCGATTGAGTCAACCTAGAGCACTCCACAAATGCCAACAAAGACATGGATGGATAGAGCATGACATAAATATCAAAACTCCCTTACTGATCATCCTCAAAAGAGGCACGGATCAATAGGAAACAAGCTGGACATATAGCATCATGAACTAAAATATCCCAGACTTAGTGAAAATCACTAAGTCCCTGAAATCTGCAATCTCAGGCACCTCTCTTCGCAAGCTTACACAAGACAACACACACATCCTAAAAATGCATGGGTGGCACCTCTGGAAAGAAGACAAAATGCTTCACAATACATCCCAAAGGGGCACATGCATATCATGCACGGATTAAACATAGCAAAAATGACAAAAGTGCATGATGAACTAATGGATCTGCAATTTAACTCACGAAGCCTCCTTCTAACAGCATTTTGGGTATCAAGATGACCTGAAATGCAAATGATGCAATGGAATGAAATGATGTACATGTCGAGGCGAAGATTTTGATATATCATATGTCCAGAGCGGAGCTACGGTTGCGGAGATACAAGCAGTCAAAGATAGCACGAAAAATTAGGGTTTCGGGGGAGAGAGGTCAACCGAAATATCCCAGATCCAGATCTGGATCGGGCACGGATTCCGAGGCGGCGGCGGTACTGTTCACCGGCGACGACGGGGAAGGAGGCAGCGGCCGGCGACGAGGGGACCGGAGGGCGGGGCGGCGGTTGCCGGGGCGGCGCCGGCGTGGAGGCGGGCGGCGCGGC